>NC_089801.1:5381593-5454093 GCF_029633855.1 Hoplias malabaricus | reverse complement strand
CACTCACCCGGTCACTCACACGCTCACCCACCCGGTCACTCACACGCTCACCCACCCGGTCACTCACCCGGTCACTCACACGCTCACCCACCCGGTCACTCACACGCTCACCCACCCGGTCACTCACACGCTCACCCACCCGGTCACTCACCTGGTCACTCACACGCTCACCCACCCGGTCACTCACACGCTCACCCACCCGGTCACTCACACGCTCACCCACCCAATCACTCACCCGGTCAAGACCCTGCTGTGTGGCTGCGTTATATTAACATACATTCATGTAAAACAATATATCTACTTTACAAACACTTCTACTTTACAAACACAAAACCGTTCAAAACTAATTCCATCCCTTTACATCTTTCCGAGTAAACGACTGCCCACCTGTCTGTCTGGACACTGATGGATGACTGTCGAGATCCTCCTCCACGCTTCAGACCAGCTGCCCACGCTCCAGCAACCACCAAGTGCCTTGAAGCTGTCCCTACACTGAAGTTCTCATGGACTACTAACTATCATCACCAGTAGATTGACCAGAGGAGGATGGGTCACCCCTTGTGAGCCTTGGTTCCTCCCAAGGTTTCTTCCTCAGCTGGGGGAGTTTTTCCTTGCCACTGTCGCCCCTGGCTTGCTCACTTGAGGGTTTTACATTTGTCTTTACATTTCATGTCAAATCTTGTCTTACTGGAATTCTGTGAAGCTGCTTTGTGACAACATCAGTTGTGAAAAGCGCTATATAAATAAATTTGATTTGATTTGATTTGATTATATCATACTGTGTTATATATACTACAGTTGGACTGGTGCCCTCTTCAGTGTGTGTCCCTGCCTTGTGTCCTGTTATTTCAGGAAGGGTCTGGACCCACTGATAATGATGAAGTGCTTACAGAAATAAATGAATGAATGTCTCCAGCAGGAGAAAACCCTAATGTCCAAAGCTGTGTATCTGCCACGCGATGACTTGATGACCTTATTTTATCCTGTCTTCTTCTCAGAGTCAAGGAGATGAAAAACATACTTTGGTGTTATCTGCAGCACTCCAGCGACAAACATAAAATCTTCTATTACCTGTTTGAGACACTGATGGGCTTTGCAGTTCCCTTCACCTTCATCCTGTTCTTCTATACCTCCGTTATCCAGCGTCTGCGCAGCGCTATGTTCCGCGGAAGAGTGAAGGGTGGCCTCCTCATCCTCCTCATCGTCGTCAGCTTCGCCGTCTTTTGGGTGCCCTACCACCTGATCAGCATTTTAGAGGTATATTTCATAATCCAAACTATCTGTGAAAGGAAGTTAGCGCTCATGAATGCTAGCAGTTAGCGGCTAGCTTTGTGACTAAGCTTTGACTGTTAGCATGTTAGCTTATATTGATGAATTAATGCTTCCTGAACACATGGTATGAAGGGTGGTCTCTGTGTTTTGCACAATACTGTAGCATTACTGGGGATGGTGAGTGCTGGAAGATGAATGATTAGCTTTCTCTTCCTACCCCTCCATCTGTAGGTGATCGGGCTGCTGCTGGAGAATGAAACTATTGCTAAGGTAGTGGCGTCTTCTCGACCGAACGTGATTGCCTTTGCCTTCTTGAGCAGCAGCGTGAACCCCGTCCTCTACGTCTTCGCGGGCAGCTCCTACATCCGCCGCGCAGGCTTCAGCTTCATGGCCAAACTCTTTGAAGGAACGTACACAGACCTAATGTCCATTCACAGCAGACGCCTGACCTCCTCAGAAAACTCCAACATTCCAAAGCTGACCATTAAATCATTACGGAATATGGAGCGGATGAGGAACATGTCCTGCGGAGAACTGGAGGAGAAAAAAGAAGAGATGAACTATAACGAGGAGGTCAAGTCTCTGACCGTAATAGAATAACGTCACAGACGGTTTTACACAGACCCCAGGAGTAGTAGATCAATCAAGACGTTTGAGTGTTTAACGTGTTTCAAAACCTGGTTACCATTAGGGGTTAATAATCGTTTTTGATCACCCTCAAATTGGGAGACCTGAATTGGCCTGATTATTCTGTAGTGTGGGCCAGGATGTGTACAAATAAGTTTTAAGGTGTTTGCATGTGTATGTGTGTGTGTAAATTGTAATTTAAATTAAAATATTCTCCCTTTTTGGGGTCATTTTATCGTAACTAGTTTAGTATTAAAAATGATAACTTAAAAATTAAGTATTACTCTACCTTTAAAAATTGTCGCAGTCACACAGCTCCAGGGGCCTGGAGATTGTGGGTTCGATTCCCGCTCCGGGTGACTGTCTGTGAGGAGTGTGGTGTGTTCTCCCTGTGTATGCGTGGGTTTCCTCCGGGTGACTGTCTGTGAGGAGTGTGGTGTGTTCTCTCTGTGTATGCGTGGGTTTCCTCCGGGTGACTGTCTGTGAGGAGTGTGGTGTGTTCTCCCTGTGTCTGCGTGGGTTTCCTCCGGGTGACTGTCTGTGAGGAGTGTGGTGTGTTCTCCCTGTGTCTGGGTGGGTTTCCTCCGGGTGCTCTGGTTTCCCCCCACAGTCCAAAAACACACGTTGGTAGGTGGATTTGGTCCGTAAGTGTGAGTGTGTGAGTGAATGTGTGAGTGTGTATGTGTTGCCCTGTGAAGGACTGGCGCCCCCTCCAGGGTGTGTTCCCGCCTTGTGCCCAATGATTCCAGGTAGGCTAGGACCCACCGCGACCCTGAACTGGATAAGGGTTACAGATAATGAATGAATGAATGAATCTACCTTTAAAATCGCTAACATTGAAATCACCATCATCTTTAAATCTTTTGCAGATTGAACGAAAGCAGTGACCAATATTTTTTTTCTCACACTCCATTTTTAGTTTTTATTATTAGATTTTTTTGTTGAATAAATTGAAAATGCCATTTTTAGTGCTACGCAGCAATTGCCATAATATGGTAAAAAGGGCAGGAGAGTGTTTGAATATTTTATAACAATTATATGTTGCACATTCGTTTTATGCTTTAAAACATATTTGTACACCTAATACATCCAGATCTTTTTGTGTGGTCACACAACCTTGTTTACATTGTTTAGGGCACCGTTGGAATTTTATTGTGAACTGTAGAAATGGATACAACTTCACTTTAAAGCTGAACTCTGCGGCCAGCCATTTTAACAGATGTTTTGTCTGTTCCGGCCACTCTGCCTATGAATAAATGTGATAAATACATGTGTGGGTCCTATTTTCTTGGTTTTAAAAACACATTGTCAGTTAAAAATATAGATTTACTGTTATTTATGATATAATAGAAGCAACAGAAATCAGGAGTGTAATCTGCCTGAGTGACAGCACACAAATAGGACTTGCACTTTAGCATTGCATCTGAAATGGCTAACTGCTAAGTTTAGCTACACTGTGACGTATTGTTTATTTTTAAAGTTCACAGTAGCCTCTCTGTTCTCTAAACCACAACAGTGAACTTGTGTGACTTAGAGAATACCTCTGTGGTTTGGGTTGTGGATATTTTTGGGAATGTAGATATGTAGATAGCCTTCTCATGTTTATTAGCATTGTTAGCCTCAAAGCTTCAGCAGTACAAATGAATCTCTTGGCAAAGTGTGGTCTACAAACATGGCTAGGCTGGTCACCTACACCTGGGGTAAGTGAAAAATAATGCTACGTGGATTTTTCACATATCCTAGCTATCTTTAATATCGCACTAAAGCATGAAGCTAAATCTGTGTACTGTTGAGTATTGTGACTTCAGAAAGTCCATTTTTCAGGGAACAAAATTCTGCCTGGAGCTTGCACTGTATCTTCTCAGTTTTCTGAGCTTGGGGACTTTTAAATGCACTATAGTTGTACACGTCGTATGCAGAGTTTTGTGTGTCATGATGAAGAGATATAAAATATGTAAATAAGTGCTTACAGAGACTCAATACTGTTCTGTGGACTATTTGCATGCTGCCATAGTGATAAAATGAAAGCTGAGAACCTGTTGGCGTTAGCACCTGGTTATAGACATTAACAGTTTCCTTCTCTTCTGTTCTTAGTTGTCAGAGTTAAACATGACATGTTCCTCAGGGATTCTTGGCTTGGAGCCTTGGAAGAACCACTAGCTGCCTCTTATAGCTTTTACATTGTGAACATTATGACTAGATTATAAATTCTTTACATCTTAAAGGCACCTTTAGCTTTGGGGTTTTGGGAACCCGGGTCAGTTTAAGTGCTGCACCCATCAAAAGGCTAAATAGCACTATTGCTATTCAAATATACTGTCTCCATAGGTTTACAGACATCTCATCTTGTGTTTCTTTGTGTATCAAAAGTATTAATAGGAAGCTGCTCCAGCTCTTGCTTTAAATATTGTGTGGCTAAATTAGCTCCTGTGGTATGGTGTATCTGCCACACACTCAACAAATCCTGACCTAAAGGCTAATATATACAAACTATCTGTCTCGTTAGCTAATATGAGTGATATTCTCTGGAAACAGTTGGCATCAATAGCTTCAATAGCAACAATTCTGCATTTACTGTGTCTCAGCTCATAATTTAGAAGAGGTGTCTGGATGTGTTTGGATAAATACTGAGCTCTTAATAGCGAGGATGCAGAGCCATGTCACTGGAGTATATTATAGTGCATTAGTTTCAAACAGGTTCAGAAAACACATGCTAACATCTTCCAGTGCATCGGCAAGACTGTAAATATTATGTAACAGTTAAAACAGACAAAAAGCAGAAGATAAAATGCGGAAACATAAACTGTCTGCACTTTTTACTCTTTGTGGTCTGTCTAACCAGCTTCAAACTCCCACAATCCATCTGTCTGTGGTCAGATATATAATAAAAACCAAAATACAGATCAGCTGTGTACACAGTGTGTATGAAGCATTTTTAATGCCATGGTTTGAACCATGGGTCCTTGGGCATTCCCAGCTGGGTACTGGCCGTTATTGTCTAAAGGAAAAATGTTATCTTCAAAAACAGATGGCCTCCAGGATCAGTGATGGGACCAGGACGAGGTAAACATAGGCCTCCTGGGATGTTTAACCCAATATGGGCTCTTACAAGTCCTATATATATGATGGCTGCATGGCATCAGATCCAGTTCAAAGCATCAAAAATCCAGTTCACGAGTGGGGAAAACCACCTTGTGTGAGGAAACTACACCAGCACACTACCACTCATGCACGCGAAAAGACGACTGTCTGAGTGGTAAGAACACTCTCGCTCGCAATGAGAACTGCACACGCGTGAGGAACATCAGATAACCGAGCAGTCCCCTTTTGTTTCAAAGTAGAAATCAGAATCAGACAGGAAACATAGATGATTTGATTAGACGACTGCTGCAGTCGTTTTAGAGATTATAACATTACCACATCACAGTTTAGTTCTGCTGTTACTCAGTCTTTCTGCAGCATTCTCACTGACTTCAAAAACTGTAACTATTGTCAACACAAGCGTCTAACAGTTTCATAAGAAAATATAAACTTTAATAATGATTATTATGGATGAGTTATCGGACAAAAATACATTTAATGATGTGTTGAAGTGTTATTATGAACCAATGTAAAGACTTTGATATCCAACTGCATAAAAACACACACAACAAAATTAATAATACAAATAATGTCTGCACAGTATTAAAGCGTTTGAACTCAGGTTTGTTCATTTTATTGACAACTTATTAGAAATTCCCAGTTTACAACATGTTAAATACGATAATTAAAATGCGTGAATGCAAAAAACTTACAGCTTCTACAGTAGAATCACTTCATAATTATGGAATATAATCAACTCTGATAGTTTTATGGACTGCGTATTAGAAATTATCAGTTTATTAAACAGTGAATTGTACTCGTCTTCTAGTTTAACAGTGTTGTGGTGAAAGGTTGCTGTGTTAACCACAATCTGATTTGCCTCACGTGCGAGTCGTTCTTATTGCGGACGGGAGTGTTTTTTACTTGTGTGAGCTGTTTTTGTTTCAGGGTGTTGTCATACCACTTGAATCTGATGCCACAGACCCTGTGGACTCCACACGCCCCAAACCCATCGATCTTGAGAGACAAGCGCCAGACTGCACCACAGACCGACTCAGCAAACCCTCTCACTTCTGGCGATTTGTGCACCGTCTCTCGAGTCTTTCACAAGATTCATTCATTCATTCATTCCTTCATTGTCTGTAACCCTTATCCAGTTCAGGGTCGCGGTGGGTCCAGAGCCTACCTGGAATCATTGGGCGCAAGGCAGGAACACACCCTGGAGGGGGCGCCAGTCCTTCACAGGGCAACACAGACACACACACACACACACACACACACCCCTACGGACACTTTTGAGTTGCCAATCCACCTACCAACGTGTGTTTTTGGACTGTGGGAGGAAACCGGAGCACCCGGAGGAAACCCACGCAGACACAGGGAGAACACACCACACTCCTCATTCTGAGCGGGAATCGAACCCACAACCTCCAGGTCCCTGGAGCTGTGTGACTGCGACACTACCTGCTGCGCCACCGTGCCACCACTTTCACAAGATGAGACAGCCAAGAAAATGGCAGACCACAAGCTTGAAATGTCCATGTTTATTTTCAAATATCTAAAAATCAAAAAAACAACTCGGATCCCGTAAGTGCGCTATCAGAAGTTAATATGTAATATTAATATTCGTGTTCTAAACTGAAGGCCTAGCTCAAGCAGGAGTGGTTCAGCGCTTCTGAGAAGGTACCCATGAAGCCTCATACAGTTACAGTGTTAAAGAGGATTTACAAAATGGTGAATGCTAAAATGACGGCCCCGTGCTGAATCTGAAATCTGGCTCATGTTTAGTTGAGGCTGGCTTTTCAGGCGCCTGAGTTATATCATTTGGAAGCAAACAACTATTGAGCTGATTCAGAGGAAGTGATTAGCGTTAAAGGATCAGATATGAGGCCAAGAACACCTCGAGGGAGGAAGAAAACATCGCTCACAAAGAGAAAGGTTTTCTGAGAAAACAATGTTAGTTTGATTTCAATACTTTCACCTCCAGGTTTGTCCTGGTAATAGACTTTCACTCATTTTAACCCTCAAACACAGGCTAAAATTAGCCTCCTGCTAAAGCTAAGATTGGACTGATTACAGTGTTGTGTGAAGTAAGATCAATAAACATAGCTCTGTAATAATCACACTGTATGAATCATATTGAAACAGACTTTTAAGTTCATGGGCACAGCCTTCAGAGAATCACTACTGATTGGACAAATGAACATGTGAAGTTTGCTGCTTATTTGTACTCAGTGAACTCCCTGAAATCTATAATCTGTACAATCACACGCATGAATTCCTGTGCATTGCTCTGCAAGGTGTTCATTTCCTGCTTGTTTCAGTTTTGTCTTTCGCTTTCTTTCAGAAGATTCAGTGAAACCACATTATTTCGTTGAAAACATCAATCAGCCAAAATGATAAAAAATGTCCTCCATCTTTCCACACAGGGTCATGTTGTAGTTCTACAATTTCAGACTGTAGTCCACCTGTTCCTCAGCGCTCAGGACCCCCACAGAGCAGGTGTGATGTGGTGGTGGGTCATTCTCAGCGCTGCAGTGACACTGACGTGGTGGTGGTGTGTTAGTGTGTGTTGTGCTGGTGTAGAGTGGATCAGACACAGCAGTGCTGCTGGAGTTTTTAAACCCTGTGTCCACTCTCTGTCCACTCTCTGTCCACTCTGTGAGACACTCCTCCCTCGTTGGTCCACCTTGTAGATGTAAAGTCAGAGACAGTGGCTCATCTGTCGCTGCACAGTGTGTGTCGGCCGTCCTCTAGTCCTTCATCAGTGACACAGGACGCTGTCGGCTGGATGTTTTTGGTCGGTGGACTGTTCTCAGTCCAGACACTGAGGGGTTTAAAAACTCCAGCAGCACTGCTGTGTCTGATCCACTCTACATCAGCACAACACACACTAACACACCACCACCACGTCAGTGTCACTGCAGCGCTGAGAATGATCCACCGCCACATCACACCTGCTCTGTGGGGGTCCTGAGGAACAGGGGGAAAGGGGCAAAGAGCAACAGGTCGACTGCAATCGTCTGTAATTGTAGAACTACAGAGTGCTCCTGTGTGGTCAGTGGAGCTGAGAGAGTGGACAATGAGTGTTGCTTTAACCTTTTACTTCTGCCTGCTTTCAGAAAGCTAAGTAAATGAGGTCTTTCCTGCTGAGCCTTGTGATTGGATCTGAGAGTCTGAGATGCTTCTGATCACTCTGCATTTTCTCTTCTGGAGGTTTACCGCCACTTTGTGTTTTCTCTGGGTGTTGTATCCTGTGCCTACATCCTGGAGAGTGCTCTCGATATCGTTGACAGTTTTTCTTCATTGAACTGAAGCTGCTGTGGTTTCTTGGTCAGTGTGTTTTCTTTGCTGATCTTTGCTGGAAAATATCACTTTGAAACAATGTGCATTGTAACAAATGTGTGTTAAAGATACTGTGAATGATCTGCCTCAGGATCAGGATGTCCCACTGTACATTGAATGATTGCAGCCAAAAACAACACACCTTTTCGTCATTTTGCATTAAATTAAGTGCAGCTTCTAGAGTTGTTGTCCACCATCTACGTCACAGGCAAGACGCCTATTAGAGTTTCCGAACACCGCTGGGGGGGGGACCAACAGTCTTTTAAACCTTATTCCTTGAATGAGTAAGAAATAACATGTTTTCTGACTATCAATAAACATAAGTTAGGAACTCAAATTCCTAACCCCACCCCCCCCTCCAAAAAAAAAAAAAAGCTTTCTTCATTAGAGCAAAAGATTACAGCGCTGTAAAATACATTAAATACACATTACCAACCCATACTTTATCTCCAAAATCACTCCTGTACAGGAGTAGCACTAAGACCTGGAAGTCAGTAAAAGCAAATACCTTTTAAAACATTTAAAACATTTCTTTTGATCTGTACATCAACTTATTTGGGCTCGGTTTAAAAGAAAGCTCTCAGAAACATGAACAATCACTCCCAGGAACAACATGAATCAGACGCTGATAAAAGAAGCTTTAATAAACTTATGGCAAAGTATAGAACTAAAAAGAAAAGGTCTTTATCAAGAGGAAACAAACAACAAAGCATTGAATGAAATCTGCCGAGGGAATAATCCCAAGTTTCTGACTGATTTAATAATGTTACACACAAGTGCAGAAATATCCTGAAACTTCCTGCTATTATTAATAACACAGTTAACGATGAAGGATGTTTTTTCATTTGCTGAGATTTGAAGCCAAAGCATTGTTAGTTTTCTGTAGGTTGTGATAAAAGGTTAATCCAGGTTTGATCTCTTTTCTTCTGAAGGTTAAGAGTAAGCTGTATTTTTGATTAATATCAACATGGACTTCCTTTAAGGGAAGTTTAAGGGGAATCCCAATTAATCCCACATTTTTCCCTCACACTCTCTGCACCATTCCATCATTAGTCTGGAAATAAAATCATGAGGGTATATATTTAAATTATATTAATTTTAAAGAATAATGGTTTGTAATCTTATTATTTTCTTACATCAAACCACTGTGAATGAGTGTTTACATCTTAACATTCTCTCTGTGTCTGCGTGGGTTTCCCCCGGGTGACTGTCTGTGAGGAGTGTGGTGTGTTCACCCTGTGTCTGCATGGGTTTCCTCCGGGTGACTGTCTGTGAGGAGTGTGGTGTGTTCTCCCTGTGTCTGCGTGGGTTTCCTCCGGGTGACTGTCTGTGAGGAGTGTGGTGTGTTCTCTCTGTGTCTGCGTGGGTTTCCTCCGGGTGACTGTCTGTGAGGAGTGTGGTGTGTTCTCCCTATGTCTGCGTGGGTTTCCTCCGGGTGACTGTCTGTGAAGAGTGTGGTGTGTTCTCCCTGTGTCTTCATGGGTTTCCTTCGGGTGACTGTCTGTGAGGAGTGTGGTGTGTTCTCTCTGTGTCTGCGTGGGTTTCCTCCGGGTGACTGTCAGTGTGGAGTGTGGTGTGTTTTCCCTGTGTCTGCGTGGGTTTCCTCCGGGTGACTGTCTGTGAGGAGTGTGGTGTGTTCTCCCTGTGTCTGCGTGGGTTTCCTTTGAGTGACTGTCTGTGAGGAGTGTGGTGTGTTCACCCTGTGTCTTCATGGGTTTCCTCCGGGTGAGGAGTGTGGTGTGTTCTCTCTGTGTCTGCGTGGGTTTCCTCCGGGTGACTGTCTGTGAGGAGTGTGGTGTGTTCTCCCTATGTCTGCGTGGGTTTCCTCCGGGTGACTGTCTGTGAAGAGTGTGGTGTGTTCTCCCTGTGTCTTCATGGGTTTCCTTCGGGTGACTGTCTGTGAGGAGTGTGGTGTGTTCTCTCTGTGTCTGCGTGGGTTTCCTCCGGGTGACTGTCAGTGTGGAGTGTGGTGTGTTTTCCCTGTGTCTGCGTGGGTTTCCTCCGGGTGACTGTCTGTGAGGAGTGTGGTGTGTTCTCCCTGTGTCTGCGTGGGTTTCCTTTGAGTGACTGTCTGTGAGGAGTGTGGTGTGTTCACCCTGTGTCTTCATGGGTTTCCTCCGGGTGACTGTCTGTGAGGAGTGTGGTGTGTTCTCCCTGTGTCTGCGTGGGTTTCCTCTGTGTCTGCGTGGGTTTCCTCCGGGTGCTCCAGTTTCCTCCCACGCTCCAAAAACACATGTTGGTAGGTGGATTGGAGACTCAAAAGTGTCCGTAGGTGTGAGTGTGTAAGTGAATGTGTGAGTGTGTGTCGCCCTGTGAAGGACTGGCACCACCTCTTTGGTGTGTTCCCGCCTTGTGTCCAATAATTCCGAGTAGGCTCCGGACCCACCGCCGCCCTGAACTGGATAAGGGTTACAGAAAAAAAAAATCTTTTTACAATGACTTCCCATGAAAGTTAAAAAGATGTTATTCAGAGTAACTTTAGAGTGTTTCTATTGGTTCATTCAACATGAGATTTTCACACAATGTGCTGTGTTGAAATGATGTAGATGACACTTAAAATCCACAATAAAATAGAGATACATGTTTGTCTTTGAACAGTGATGATATAAAGGTGCTGACACACATTTATCGTCGTGTATGTACAGAAATGTCACAGTGAAATCATATTACAGTTAGAGGAAGTGAGATTTCAACAGGCGTTTAAAATATTGAGAAACAAGACCAGGCAGATATTTTCTACCAGTTACAAAGTCTGTGTGATAGTTAGTCAGTCCATTTGTCATTCATTCACTCACTCAGTCACTTAGTCACTCAGAGTCAGTCACTCTCTCATTCAGTGTGAGTTACAAAGTTAGTCATAGGGCTGTCGCAATAACTGCATTACGTTTATACCGCGCTATTGACGAGCCGACAGGAATGACCAGGGACCGTCACCACCACGACGTACACATGGTTTCCCTTTTCACGTGTGTATGTTTCCCCATGATGTACACATGGTTTTTTTTTCTTGTGTGTAATGAATGTTTAAAAAAAGGGAGTGTAAGTGGCATCTGAGTTTCAGAGTTAATTTTTTTTAATTATTAAATAAAATGGAAACATTGGCAGTAAACTTAGTCACGTATCAAAGGCAGCTTTGGCAGTTTGGGAGCATTTTGGCATTCAACCAAATGAAAAGGGAGAGCCAGGAAATGTAGAGGAGGACAAATCTGTGCCAGAAAGGTCACTGTCAAACAGGGAAATGTGAGTCTGAGACTCATCTTCCTGTCCTCCAGCTCTCGAAAACCCAACTGCCTCCAGCCCCGAGTCATGGAGCAGCACCAACTCAGGCTGGTTCTAGGTGACAGTGAGGAGGGTAGCACTAGAATCGGGATAAATTAAGTCATTCGGGACGGTATTATCACCTAATTGCCGTGATGGGCCACAGCCACAGCCCTATTCAGTCTGATAGTCTGCCTCCTCTTGGCTGGGCTCCTAGACGGTGCAGTAATAACGTAAAAATAAAGCGTCTGGAGGGAAAGGGGTTCATCATTAATCATTTGATTAAAACTGACCCCAGTTCCTCTGAAGTACAACTTTAGAAATGTAAAAATTAAAATGTACGGAACAGGTTCCAAGCTTCCACTCTCAGGGGGCCCACGTTCATTAGGACAGAGCTGAGTACACTCATTTTTGGAGGTAATAAAAAAATTTGTTTGAGCAAAACTGAGCTTGTTTTTTCAACAAACAGTCAGAGAGTAGAATTACTCAGAGATGTGTGGCAGAGATACTGTGCTAGTTTTGGGAAATACAGTAAAGCTGAATTTGATCGGTATCGCCCAGTGTCTGGTTTGGTTTTGATTAGTCACACAGTGGTCATTCAGTGATTGTGCAGTAAGTCTGTGATCAGAAATAACCTGATTTTCTGACCTAAAATGGTAGTAATATGTTCCTGCAGTTGCAGTAAATGTCCCACACATGCCCTGGAAGAACGTGCTGTTGTTCTTCTGTTTGCTTTTGTTTGTTAAAGTGAACCCAGACTGTCTGTGAGGAGTGTGGTGTGTTCTCTCTGTGTCTGTGTGGGTTTCCTCCGGGTGACTGTCTGTGAGGAGTGTGGTGTGTTCTCTCTGTGTCTGTGTGGGTTTCCTCCGGGTGACTGTCTGTGAGGAATGTGGTGTGTTCTCTCTGTGTCTGCGTGGGTTTCCTCCGGGTGACTGTCTGTGAGGAGTGTGGTGTGTTCTCTCTGTGTCTGTGTGGGTTTCCTCCAGGTGACTGTCTGTGAGGAGTGTGGTGTGGTGTGTTCTCTCTGTGTCTGCGTGGGTTTCCTCAGGGTGCTCCGGTTTCCTCCCACAGTCCAAAAACACTCGTTGGTAGGTAGATTGCCAACTCAAAAGTGTCCGTAGGTGTGAGTGTGTGAGTGAATGTGTGAGTGTGTGTGTTGCCCTGTGAAGGACTGGCGCCCCCTCCAGGGTGTATTCCCGCCTTGCGCCCAATGATTCCAGGTAGACTCTGGACTCACTGCGACCCTGAACTGGATAATTTGAAATGTTCATTTTATACAGTAAAATATTTCTAGGGTGATGTCCATTTAGTATTTGATTTATGCATTCGTTTTATAAAATACTGAATCCGGACTGATGCTCAGGGTGTGTTCCTGCCTTATGTCCGGTGACTCGGGGTGGGCTTCAGAAGATGAAGGTATGAATGACTACTTAGCTTCAGAATTAGAAATGTAATTAGAGAATAAAAAAGGCCGCTCATTATACTCCCTCTTAATAATCAGTGAAATTTGTGACACAGGGCGAGCGAAGCAGCCAGGCTTGAGGGAGCTGGAGAAACAGGGTGTGATGATGCAATGGTCCATTTGTATTCCCTCGATCAATAAACACAAGGTCTGATAGTGCTGATAATTGATAAAATGTCTGGTGGCAGATTCTGAACTTTGATTCTTCTGGGCCAGTCCAAAGCAAACATCCTAGTGAGACAAACTTTAATGGAACTGCCAGAAATTACACTAATGAGTACTGATGTGTGTTTGCTGATTTACTGGAACAGTTAAGGTCATCCATACACGCATTGTGTGCATTTTATGGCATTTTAAGCGCCTTGCTTATCCACTTCCGCTGTGTGTTTAGTGGCTGCTAGCATTACGCCGCTCCGTTTCTGTGCTGTGGTGAAGATTACGATATCTGAGACTTTTCCAGATAAAACTTTTCTGAACATTGTGGTAAGAACGTTTTTCCATTGCAATCATGGGGTATAATCTGCAACAGAGACAACATCCTCAGTCAAAACAACCAAAGGCGATTGAGGACAAATAAAAATGTGGGATAAATCGGGCATGCGATATGCTATATATATAAACAGAGGGGGTGTATATAAACTGGGGGGGGGGGGTCAACAAACCCTTCTTGTTCTTAGAATCATCTAGAATAATTCATTCATTCATTGTCTGTAACCCTTATCCAGTTCAGGGCGGCCAGAAATCACTGGGTGCAAGGCGGGAACACACCCTGGAGGGGGCGCCAATCCTTCACAGGGCGACACACACTCACACATTCACTCACACACTCACACCTACCGACACTTTTGAGTCTCCAATCCACCTACCAACGTGTGTTTTTGGAGCGTGGGAGGAAACCGGAGCACCCGGAGGAAACCCACACAGACACAGAGAGAACACACCACACTCCTCACAGACAGTCACCCGGAGGAAACCCACGCAGACACAGAGAGAACACACCACACTCCTCACAGACAGTCACCCGAAGGAAACCCACACAGACACAGAGAGAACACACCACACTCCTCACAGACAGTCATCCGAAGGAAACCCACGCGGACACAGAGAGAACACACCACACTCCTCACAGACAGTCACCCGAAGGAAACCCACACAGACACAGAGAGAACACACCACACTCCTCACAGACAGTCATCCGAAGGAAACCCACGCGGACACAGAGAGAACACACCACACTCCTCACAGACCGTCACCCGGAGGAAACCCACGCAGACACAGGGAGAACACACCACACTCCTCACAGACAGTCACCCGGAGGAAACCCACACAGACACAGAGAGAATACACCACACTCCTTACAGAGAGTCACCCGGAGGAAACCCACGCAGACACAGAGAGAACACACCACACTCCTCACAGACAGTCACCCGGAGGAAACCCACGCAGACACAGGTAGAACACACCACACTCCTCACAGACAGTCACCCGGAGGAAACCCACGCAGACACAGGGAGAACACACCACACTCCTCACAGACAGTCACCCGGAGGAAACCCACACAGACACAGAGAGAATACACCACACTCCTCACAGAGAGTCACCCGGAGGAAACCCACGCAGACACAGAGAGAACACACCACACTCCTCACAGACAGTCACCCGAAGGAAACCCACGCAGACACAGAGAGAACACACCACACTCCTCACAGACAGTCACCCGGAGGGGGGCTCTGGAGCTGTGTGACAGCCACACTACCTGCTGCACCACCATGCCGCCTCATCTAGAATGAATGTATTAATAAAATGAACAAAGATCACACTGATAGTTTATAATACGCAGGTGTTATGAAAACTTGTATAATCCAAATGAATGCCATAAACAAATTGTCTTTCATTGACAAACTAAGACATTGATATGGAGCAACAAATATTCTCAGGAACCTCTGATAATAAGGGGATAATTTGGACCCTACCTCCACATTGTCGGGATGTCAGAGACCCTGGAAGGACAAACAACACGCAGCCCCTAGTCACTCGGGCCAAACTAGGCTACATTTCTCCATAATTAGTAAAGCGATGACACTTTGTTTCCACTCCACGTCTGTTCTTTGGAAGAGAGAAAACTGGGAGGAGAGAGAGTTCAGCTGAAACCAGTGATTTATTTCCAGGCACTTTTACACAGTGTCAGTCATACACTTGAAAGCCTGGCTTAAAATATCAATTCAGAATTTAATTACAATCACAGAGTTCAGCACTCAGCTATGGCCCAATGACCTGCCATTCTATTGCTTTTATATTTAGCAGCACATCTGGCAGATAATGACAACAACATCCATGATATAAACCATAAAACCAGACTTCTATTTTTGTTGCCAAGCAGTTAATTTCAGTTTGTCCCTTCTCCTCCTCCTCCTCTTTACTCTAGGAATGTTTTACACCAGATGCCGGGACATTTCTGTGAAGATGTATCATGAGAACAGTCATGAGGTCAGACACTGATGATGAGGGATTAGTTCTGAGTCATAAACACCACTCCAGATCCTCCACAGGGACTTAATGGAGGTACTTTTCTCCAGAGAACGATTTACAAAAGTTCACAGACGGAAGCTGTGGGCTTTATACCTCTTTAGCCCGTTGCATGTTCACATTGATGTTGAGATCCGGAGTCCACCAACCCACACACTGTGAAACAAGACCCCAGTCAGTTCTCAGTTCTCAGTTCTCTGAGTCAGAAACACGGGATAAAATGAGTCGTTCTGACTGTACTCCGCTTGTGACGTCAAGTGCAGAGACTTTAGAATGGCCCCGCCCCATCGTCTGAGTCTGTCCAATCACAGCGCTGTGATTCATGCGAGAGCGCAAAGACGAGGATGAACCCAGGTAAAACACGCAAGGAGCGCGGAGAAATAAGAGCACTGAGTAAAAACGGAGAAGAAAGAAAACACTCGGGTCGTGGTGAACGTGGTGTTTGACACACAGCTGCAGATCAGTCGAAAGGGCAAATGTAAAATTATGCAAAGCATTTAAGACACTGTGTTCTTTCTAGTTTTTTGTGCCTGACCGCCGTAAACAAATGAAATACACAAAATTAAAAAGTTCAAAACAAGACTGTTACACAACAAGCAAATCCCTAGACTTCAGAGGAAGAGGAGCGTGAGACACAAGCTCCTACTCAGACTGGTTTACATCTGTGTACAAGTTCATTGCTCTGGTATTGAACTTCGACTCTGAGTGGCCCTCAGCGCCAGCAGCAGCTTACACTGAAAAACACACAGTAACAGCCAATGAGACAGTAGCTCATAGCAGCAGTGGACACGTTAAAAACATGAATGGAATACTTTGATAAATATCAGAGGGATAAACTCGTCTGAGCAGGACGTTGTGTCCCACGCTCTGTAGGAGTTTGTTGTGGACTGAGTCAGAGTCAGAGAGTGGGGGAGGGGGTGGGGTCCTGGCCATCACTGAAGAACAGGGTGAAATGGGCTTACAGTGTATGCAGAGCAACAGATTGTCTACAGAATGCAACTGTAGAACTACAGAGAAAAATCAGTGGAACATAGAGAAGAGAGGGGGTGTTTTTAATGTTCTGGCTGATGCTGCGGTGTGTATTCATCATTATATTCAGTCTCTGCACAATGTTAAATGCATTTTGTTGCGTTTTACTGAGCAATAACGTTCAATCTAATCAGTGTTGGAGAACTGCAGGTCGTGCAGTTTTCAGAATCAACCGCTAGAGGGAGACAACACTGACAAACGCTGCCCGATTGGACACCCGCCCTGCTCCGTTGCAGCCAATGGAATCTGTTGGAGTCTGATGACGTCACCTGACAGTTGAGCTGCTCCTGAGCACGAGAGAAGATTCAGTCCTTCGTTAACGGTAGGTTTTTTAATCTTTATTTCCACTTTATTTAGTGAAAGGATGATTTACATTCGCTCCTGACGCGCGGGATGAAGTTATATACTGCGGCGTTTCTCTGTAGGTTCATTGCTGTGTTTACTGGTGTCTGATTTGTTTTTTTTTGTGGTAAGACTGCGGTTTTCTGCTGTTTCCGTGGGGGGTCACAGATTTAAGCCAAAAGTTGAGGAGTGTCCAATAGGAATCTCTCTCAGCTCTGTTCGTACTGGACAAGCCTGACAAGCTTAATGTAGCTTTGAGGTCCTGCCTTGTAGAATATCCCCTCGTCCCCACTGCATTGTTACTGGTTTTGTTCAATGCTGTGTTTACAGGGGTGTATTCCACAAATGGTTTGTCAGTTTGTCAGTGGAATAACCCTCTGGTTTGTGTACTGTGGTATTTACTAGTTACTAGTTTTACTCATTTGTTTAATGCAGTGTTAACTGGTTTGTTTGTTGCTGTGCTGCAGAGGGGAGGAAGGTCAGGCTCCGCTCCAGGACCACAGGGTGTGAGGTGGTCTCAGGGCGAAGAGTGAAGGTGCAGTTCTCCAGTAGATGGTTGTGAAGGTAGAGTTGCGGTAGGAGACCCTTTATATACACGGATCAGCCACAATATTAAAACCACGTCATTGTTTGTACACTTGCTATAATCTCAGCTTCACTTGATCATTCTCAGCGCTGCAGTGACACTGACGTGGTGGTGGTGTGTTAGTGTGTGTTGTGCTGGTGTAGAGTGGATCAGACACAGCAGTGCTGCTGGAGTCAGAGACAGTAGCTCATCTGCCATTGCAGTTTGTGTTGGTCGTCCTTTAGTCCTTCATTGGTGTACTGTAGACTGTAAATATAATAGTTCTCTGTTGTAGGACACTGGCGGTCATTCATTGGAGATGTGGGGTTGGATTTATAAATGATATGGAACTGAATGTGGTGTGTAAAGAAGGAAGCTTGTGTGTGATAACAGTCCCGCTGTTCTTCTTTATGTTAATGTGTGTTTTTCTGACCTATATTGTGCTTTCATTTTCATCAGGCCTAACTCTTCTGAGACGCTGGAAAATCACCTCTCCTCACACCCCTATGACTGCGGCCTTCACCTAGAACACAACAAACGTCTCGTCTCAAGCCCTTCTGGGGGAGATGATCTGTGGGAATTGAAAAGTTCTTGTGCTATATTTATTTTCTGTTACAAGCTGTTCACCACATTGTAAATGTGTACATTTATTTTTGTCGTTTTATTATTCTTGCACTGTGACAACAAAAAATTCCACTGGAGGGATGATGATACAAGGATATATTAAACATAGGAGAATGCACTGTGAACAGTGAGAACATTAATAACAACTTTCTCTTCTGCTGATGAAGAGTGTCTCAGTTCTTGTTTACATATTGGATGGACTATGGGACTTTAACTCAGGAGAGATAAGGCCATGCACACGTTACACCACACCAGTGTCTCTCAGCTAGAATTCTTGTCAGACAAAAAGAGAGCCCTGTTCTTAAACATGGCCAAGAGTCTGTTGTAGTCCTGACGCACCAACGGCGCGCGGACTGTAGTTGTCTCAGAGGCGTTCTTCTACTCCGCGGTGAGCCAAAAGTCTCCGCCCCCAAAACCTTTACCACAAAGTAGCACGGCAGGCCGAGAACACTAGTAGGACTGGAGCCTGGTGGGCGGAGTCAGCTTGGTCACCACGAACCAGAAGATCAGCCCTGAGACCCTTCAGGTGCAGGGGGCAGAGAGGATCATGAATTTGGGGCCCTCCCTCCAAATTCCTTCTAAGGGGCCAGTCTCTCAGTCTCTCTCTGATTATCTGTTCAGACAGGGCATGATGGTTAGTCTGGCCTGCAGGGGGTGGGGCAGCTCCCAGGGAGGGGAACTGTGATCTGGGGGTTTAATAGTTTAAATTGGTTAATGATTGAATAACTAAGGTTCTTTAAAGTTTGTTCTTTAAAGTTTCTTTCTTCTTCAGCAAATGAACACAACTTTTTTATTAACAATGTAATTTTAAATAATAATGTTTCTTAATTTTAATTAATGAACAACTGGAAAGAAATATTCTTTACACTATTATATTATAGAACCCACCTGCTCCCTGGTTCAGGGCTCCCCTGCACACACCCTGGAAACCAGACCAACTTGGAGGGAGGGCCCCGAATTCATGATCCTCTGCATCTGAAGGGTCTCCAGGCTGCTCTTCTTTTGGCCCACCGTGCTACTTCATGGTGAAGGTTTTTTTTTTGGGGGGGGGGGGGCAGAGCCCTTCTGCTCTACAGTCCGCGCTCCTGTGGGGCATCTGGACTACAACAGACTCTTGGCAACATCCACAAATGCAGTGCTCTGTTTATCCAAAGAGAATTCTAGTTGAGGGACACTGGAACACTTTTCAGATCTCAAGGCTTTTAAAAGCTTGTGGTGTTTAACTCTAGCAGATCAGCCCTGATCAGTTGGTGGCTTTATTATATATGTAAATAAGACTTAAATATTCTTTATAAATGCACTGAGGTACTCTCTAGAGCCTGATGTGAGCGTGTATGAGGAGGAACAACAACAAATTCCACATTATAAAAGTTGTTGCACTAACTGAGGGAAGTGTGGGGTGATTATTGAGTAATAAGAACATGTTCTTTGCGACACCTACTGGCAGAAAAGAGAATCACAGCCTTAATATGCAGACGCTTGGGGTTGTACCAGCGCTCGGCTCTTCTAGTGTTAATGCACAGAACGTAAACATGTTAAATAAGTAGAAAAGTGAGATGTTTAACTGAAATATATTGTTTTTATATTACTTTATTGTTTTAATTGACATTATTTCAAAGTTTTCAGTTTAAGCACTTTATTAAAAAAAAAAAACATCTTTCATTTTACATAAAAAGTTCTAGGTGTTCCGGGTGGAGGTAAAGGACAAGAACCCTCTGCTGAAGCGGACCCACTCTCCATATTGCTCCTCAGAAGAATGTTCCGGATGGTATTGACAGCACAAACTAGAAAAAACAAAGATCAACATAAGGAACAGCAGCATGGTTAGTGTTGTGTGTGTACAAATGTTTTAAAGTGTTTTGTATTATTGATAATATTTTAGCTTATATGGTATTCCACAAAGCAGGAATTCTTAGTTTAGCCCAAACTGTAAACAAATCAATAAACACTGCAGTTAAAAAAACAGTACAGAAATCAGACAGCGGTAATCAAACACATCCCAGCTCGTCAGGAGTGAATGTAAATCCTCCTTTGACTAAAACAGTCAGGGGGGAGGGGAAGGTAAACAAAGACTTAAAAAAGCTACCGTTAATGAAGGAGTGGAGTTCTCGCGCGCTCAGGCGCAGCTTAACTGTCGTCAGGTGACGTCATCAATCTTCAACAGGCTCTATTGGCTGAAAGACAGCGTGTGTCAGTGTGTTGCTGTCTCCCTCTAGCGGTGGAGTCTGAAAACTGCACCGAGAACCAGCGCTGAACATACACCCATCAGCCAAAACATTAAAGCCACCACCTGTCAGCACGTGTTGCTCTGCACACATTGTTTGCCACCTTTCACCCTGGTCTGGTGTTGGTGTGCTGTGCTGGAATGTGAGGATCAGACACAGCGTTAACTCTAAATATACACTCAGTGAAGTGTGTGAAACTGGTAACAATAGCCACTCCGGGCTGTACGCTCTGCACAAAGAAGACTTGCCCTTGTTCTGTCAGAGGAGAACATGTTCTATAATATAATACATTTATATAGCACCTTCCATATAAAGAGTGCAGCTCATAGTGCTGTAAAATAGAACGAAATAACAGAAACTAAAGTGGTATTTTCCATCAAATTGCAGTAAAATTTCAAAATAAGAGAAAATAAATGATTCATAAAATTAATATAAAATACTGTATTAGATCAAATAATAAAATGTGAATGACACACAGAGAGAGAGAAAGAAAGAAAGATTACTAACAAACTCTACGTGTAGGTGCTAATCCATTAAACACTGACAGAATATCATGCACTACCTTATATCGTCCACAAGAGGGCAACCTACGCTTTTATTTACACCTCATTCACGGTAACGGAGCATTGTGTGACAATGTTTGACACCCTGGGGATTAACTTGATTTTTGTGAAAAGGACGCATAGTTAAACACGTAGCTTGTCGTTTATTGTTTTTCAGACAATTGTGTCGCCTAATTATGGCTCGTCATGTCCGTAACACAATCCACGCTAATTATGTTTAATTAATTAATATTCACATTACACTTTGCTGCAGAGAACACAGAACGAAGTAAATAGTTATAAACATACACCCTGCTATAGCCTCAATTCATCAGGTAAATACAAATATGAAGCAGCTTTACAGTGGCCACAGAGCGTATTCTTTATGGTTTTATTAAATATTAATATATAAATATGCATTCTTGGAGAGAGGAGGAAGAAGAAGAAGAAAAAACAAAAAAATTTTATCGAATATTTTGCTTGAGAATGAGACATATCTCAGTAAATAAACTAATAAACCAGTAAACACTGCAGGATGTATTCCACAGATCTCCCTCAGGCTTAACGTTGGGCTTAAATTATCAGGTTAAACCCAGAAGCTTTATGCAGCAAACAAACCAGAAAACGAACACAGAGCCAATATAAATCCTACTTTCACTAAAACAAGGGAAATAAAGTGAGATAAAGATGAATAACCTACGGTTAATGAAGGAGTGGAGTTCTCGCGTGCTCAGGTGCTGCTCACCTGTGACGTCATCAGTCCTCCAACAGGCTCCATTGGCTGAAACGGAGCAGGCCCAGTGTCCAGTCTGGCAGTGTGTTGCTGTCTCCCTCTAGCGGCGGAGTCTGAAAACTACACTGAGTCCAATAATAACGCAGTTCTCCAACACCGAGTCCTGAACTCCAGAGATCAGTTTAGAGTTTAGAGTTCACCTCTTTACTGTCTCAGGTGAATATCTACCTGGTCTCACCTCACCTTCTCGTCCACGTAATCAACTTCAGGGTGATGGTGGGAACAGGGCGAACAAATAAGCCCAGGCATGTCCCCCGCAGCTTCCTCTAGCTCCGCCTCGGTGACCCTACTCTCGTCCAAAAGTTACATAGTGCACTTTCTGCGGTGCTGAACCCAGAGTAGCCACAACAAAGGTTCTGTTCGCCCTGTCACAGCTCAGCTGTAATTGTGAGGTAAAATACTACCTAGTATTGCTTTAACTGGCTGAATGTGACCCCACATCTTGGATTAGCCCCGGAGTCCAGGCCTCGTCATTTCATTATCCCAAACAGCCAATGATTTCCCTTCTTAATAATAACACAGGCACACGATCTTATAGCTGTTGAGTACTGTTCCCTCCCATGTTTTGGTTATCTAAAGTTCACCACGTTAGCGAGGACACCCTGCTAAACCACACACAGTTCCAGGCACCTGGACGTAGAGGGCAAGCCTGCTTTGTCTCTGAGGCATGTAAAGCCAGCCACTGCTTCTTTTTGAGCTGCGGTTGAAGTAACTGGACAGTTCAACACACCAGAGGAGAGCGCTGACTGCTCAAATCTGTCACACCAGACATCACACGATGAGTGGAGGGGAGGGGCCATCCTACTCACCCAGAGAGAGAGAGAGGGAGGGGCTGATGATGGTGAAGAGCCTCGTCAAACCCCAAGTGCAAACAGGAATAAACTTTCACCATAAAAAGCAAGGCACCTACGCTTCAAATCTTATATTTACCTTTATTTCCTTATTCCATTTTGCATTTATACATAGACTACATAGTTATCTTTTACACGTGTTATATGATCGTATCTGTATATGTATATATGTACACTTTAAGTTGACTACATTGACACCTGGAGAGATGGACGTGGGACATCGGGGGCGAGGGAAAGAGGAGCGTGGGCTGGTTTTTATTAAAGAGTGAAAGACTTTGTGCGGTGTTTTCTTTGCATTGTGTGTCCATGCTCCAGGAGGAAAAGCTCTTAGAGCAGCAGAGGGCTGTGGCGCCGCTCGATGTGTGGAGAGCAGAAGGCTTCCTCAGCACCAGGTGACATTTCCAGCTTGCCTCGGACTCCAGGTGAGCGATTGATTTCCGTCACCTGTGCTATAAAAGGCACCAGCGAAGAGTTCTAGCAAGCGCAAGTCTGTTCTATCTTCTTCACGAGTCCTGTCTCTGCACCGGAGCGTGGAGCGGGGCGGAGAGATGCAGTGCCAGTGATGGATTAGTAGATTCATTCAGATTTATACGTCTTAAACAAAGCTGAAGTCCAGTTTAAATTCTTGCTTTTTCTTTTTTTAAATCTCTATTTGCTTGTGTCTACACATCAATATGTTACAAGTTCTTGTGAATGAAGGCTGCAGAGAAATCGGTGGGAACCCTGCGTAAATAAAGCCCAAAAATAGGTGCAGGAGAAACCTCTGGCTCTCGCCGGTCGTACAGAAGTGAGACCGGAAACAGAGCGGAGGAAACAAAGGTAACAAAGGGGAGAGAGCTTGGAAGAGAAAGTAAAAACAGAGCAGACTGTGTGTAAAACAGAGCTTTCTCTTTGTAACGCGTCAGGCAACGTGGTTTTTAAAGCCCTAATAAACCCACGACAAAACAAAACAAAACCTGAAATCAGGATGTCTCACACAGTGTCGGAAATTCAAAGTGTGCAGCAGAACCCAGGAACATCAGCTGAAGCCAGCGTGGTCCAGAACGCCGTAAACCTCAGAGTACGATGGGTTGTTTTTTTCTGTGACTTAAAGCAACACTAGGTGAGTTGCTCTTGGGCTCCCCCTACTGCTGTAAATAAGGGAGGTCATGGAAGTGGGGGTGGACTCCTGCCTGCCTGCAGAATGTACATAGTGCAGTTTCTGCAGTGCTGAGCCTGGACTAGCAGAGGCTCTATTCCGATGCTGTCATTTTACAGATAAAAATACTACCTAGTGTTGCTTTAAGATAAAGATAATGTCTATGTTACAGAAACAGACACGTACAGTACACCTCAGAAAGCTCAAGACCACCTACCTGCTTCTACCTGGAACATTTCTAAACTATGTTTACTGCATTTACAAAAGTTTCAGCCTTCAGCGTTTAATGCATATTGTGAAGAAAGAGCGTAATCCTCTAATCATTGCACTTCAGTCTCCCACGTGTCCGGCCTCAGTCAGACGTCTAAACCTGTCCCCACCACCAGCTGCTGAGGGAAATGGAACGGTTAAAGTCTATCAGTGAGGAGTCCATATGGATCTATAGTGAAATATGAGTCTACAGCGGTGTGTGTACAGTCCCACGACGACTGCAGCATTGATTAATGAGTCCACAGCATTGGATTCAAAGTCTGGAGCAGTGCTAAAGTAATCAGGGCCATGGGAGTCTATCAGTTACTGCGTTTACATGCACTCAGTGGCCGGACTAGGTCCCGGGTCTAAAGCTGGACCAGAACCAAGGCATCGACTGGTCTGCGTTAGAGGATGCAGAGTATTATAAAGATAGCTGTGTGTGTGTGTGTGTTAGAATGCAGGAGGCCATTTTAAAGGAACACTAGGAAAGACTTGGTATTTTTGCTCCAGAGCTCCCCCTACAGCCTGAAATCAAGAGGAGGGTGTGTGTGTGAGATTTTGCCTGCCTCTGAAAGTTACATAGTGCTGTTTCTGAAGTGCTGAGCCCAGTGTAACACCAACAGAGGCTCTGTTCTCTCTATTACAGCTCAGTGGAGCATCACAATGATTTGGAAATTGTAATTTTAAGGTAAAATGGCAACTGTAATTTTATTCAAAAAACTAAAAATGCAGTGTTAACGCAGTAGGTTCACGATCGTGGGGAAAACCCCCATCTGTAACTGGTCTAAACCCACACTCACACGGACCTTTGGACACAGTATTGTCCCCAAGAACAGAACAAACCCATCACAGTCTTCTGCAGCTTTTTCCTGATGGAGCTCAGAACCAACGCAGCGTCCAATAAACGAGATTGAGATTTTTAATACGACACACAGTCGCCGTAAAATGACAAAAGAGCGGGAGGATGTTTGAATTGCGATTACAGAAACACTTAAAACTTACGTGAGCACCTACTATATTAATAAATCCAGCCGACACTGCCCTGGACAATGAAGACGTCAGTGAAACCTGTTTAATGCGATGATGCCCCAGCGGAGCTCGCGAGAGATGTGACCACTGTTGTGCATGTAAACGCAGCAAATGCCTGCTGAGTCTATAACGCTGCGTCCTAACCCGGGTCTCAGGGGAACAAAGCTGTAGATCGATGGTGAGAACTCCACAGCCAGCGCTCTTTAGCAGGGCCCACAGGGGTAGAACCTGGACTAGCTGGGTTCTATTAGTAGAACACAGGTGGGGTGTCTGTACCAATTCAAATCGAGCAGCTTATTAACTCTGTATATGGAGCCCACAGGGGCCCGGAGTGGGTTTGTAGAGCCCAGACAGACCCTGTGTTTAACCCACTCTGGTCTCATCAGCGTCACTTACCCCAGGGGCAAACATGGGCTGCCCATATGGGCAGTGTCAAGCCACGTGAACCCAAAGCCACGTGAACCCAAAGCTTCAGAATATGAGACAAGTAGGAATCAATAATATTAATATTAAATAAGTAAAGAAATACATAAATAAATAAATGTTCTGGAACTTTATACCAATCAGAGCCAAATGTATGATGAAAACTACAAATATAAAACAGGGAAAACACGGTTTTCACGAGAGCAGCGCAGCGTCCGATGGTGGGAAACTCACGGACAGCTCTTTCCAGTGACAGCAGGCCAACGTCCACTTGGATCCAAAAGTGTAAAGCTTTGGAAAACCTTCCATGAAAAAAAGTGGAACCCAACACGAGTTTAAAACAACGTCTCGCATCGGGCTACAACCACTGCTCACGTCTCTACTGTTAACGATCCTCTATTTCAAACCCAGGAGCAGAAAAACAAAAAAACTCCACTCTGAATCCCCCAAGCGCTCCAAGAGTTAAGTATTAAAGGAGATTATTGCACATAGCCTCTTCTGCAGAGAGTGTATATATATATTTATATATTTATTTATATATCTACAGGCTATCGATCTGGATACAGAGCTACGTCTACAAGCATCTACTCAGATCTCAAAGCGGGTGTTTGAGACACAGTCTTTCTAAGGATGAGGATATGGTGTGATGTACCTGCTGCACAGGTGTGTGAACGAGGGAAGGATGGGAGAACTCAGCCGTCCGAGTGACTGACCAGGGCTCTTGTGTTTTTAGTTTTTTCCTCTCCCTGTAGATGTGAATACTGCTCATATATGACTCAGCTCTACCTCCTGAGGTCAGTTACTCGGCCCCTGGACACAAGACAAATGAATAAAAACAACGGAGGAAACGAGCAAACCTCTGAGCGCCCCCTGTCTGCGCCGGAGCTCAACCGGGCCGCGGCGACGAGGCCGTCCTCGGTGTGTGAGTCTCCAGCAGGTGTGAAAACGAGCGACATGGAGGACGCCCGTGGGACCGCTCTGACACAGGTGTGAAGAATAGTCTTGTTTCCAGAGGCATTAGATTCAGCGAAACCTAAAGCCGTGCATAGCAGCTCTCACGTCCACGAGGCTCCTCCCCCTCCCTTCGCCCTAGTGCTGAGCGACAGTGTTTAGCTATTGCTTTTAAGAAGATCGTTTTTACAAATAAATAACTATATCGTATTTACATATAACGCTCCGGTCAAGGTTAGTGTTCACGATGTTTTCTGTGACAAACTTTAATAACCCTTTATTAAAACGTTTAATCCGCTTTAAAGCTCGAGATCGTCTCTTTAAATAATCGGGCCGTCTTTCGGAACAGAATGTGTGTTTACGGGACTAACCAGAGGTGATCGTACATCACTTCCTACTCCGCAGCACATCCTCAGTGATTATTAGAAGAATGCGGATTAGAAAACATGCCGTTTACTTACAATTCAGCTCCGAGACTGGATTTGGATTCATTCATGCTTTGTCTACAGATTATAAAACATCTACAACTTCGCTCAACACTAGAGCCGACTAACGCGCATGCATCCTCCGCGGTGTCCACCCCTTCACGAATCGAACGCCATGCATGGGTGGGCTTTGTGGTAACGACGCGAGGTTTGAACAGACATGGATGAGGCTTCTGGGGGGGGTATGGATCACGGGTTTAATGAGGGTCCGCGTGTGCGCGGAGGTCAGATGGAAACCGGGCAGACGATGATTTTGTCCTCCAGCATCACGCTGACCACCAGGAAGACGATGTACAGGAGGAACATGATGAAGCCCAGAAGCTTGCTCATTTTCCACTTGCAGGCGGCGATGGAGATGATGACGAAGAGGAGCATGAGGAAGAGCAGCACAATGGCGCAGAAGAGCCCATTACTGCTCACCGTTATGGGCTTCAAGCCGTTTACCAGGGAGTACAAGAGCCATGGGAACGGTAACCTGGGAAACACAAGAAGCAAATCCTCCTGAAGTGTCTCACAGCACAGGAACAAAAAAACAAAAACAAAAAAAAACCTGCAGTTTTCTTCTGACAACTCAAAAACACTATAGAAGTCTCAATAACAATGACATGATTTAAAACAGGGCATCACCACTAAGTAAAAAGCGTTTATTCAAAGTGGTTTTAGAGCATTTCTTTTGGTCCATTCGTTCTGAACTGTCTATAAAGTATAAAGAGCATCTGAAGGGTTAAACCAATGTAAACAAAAGTGGAAAAACATGTATTTATTTGAACAGCGATGATATATTAGAGGTGTCAATGATTAAAATAATTAAATGTGAGAGGTCACATCAATGTTTGATCCTGAATACTGTGGAAAGAAATGAACAGAGAACGGTTTGGATGCTGTCAGCTGCCAGTTAGTCTAATTAAACTGTCCACTGTAATCAGCTACTGTCCAAGGAAAGATCCTCACCAACATTTTCACTAAATTTACATTTTAAACAACATTATTACAGACTTTTACACAGTCTCTAGTGCAAAGGAATCCATGTATTTCCTTTGTTTTTGCTTGTACACAAATGAGGTCAAGGGTAGAGACCGGGCTTCACTTTGTCTATAACTATGGATGGTTCACATGAAGAAGAAACTATGAAAATGCATTAACGGCATGAGTCTTTGACACCTCTAATATTTAAATGAACCAAATCTAAAGCTGAGGAAGATTCAAACACAGACTGGTGCCTTATCATTACCCCACGGTGATGTCAAAGATGTTGGAGCCGACGGAGCTGGACACGGCCATGTCTCCGAGTCCTTTCCGAGCCACGATGACGCTGGTGATGAGGTCCGGAATGGAGGTTCCAGCCGCCAGGATGGTCAGACCCATGATCTCTTCCGTGATGCCGATGGTCTCGCCAACCTGCAGGAGAAAGGCGTGAGACTTCAGTGAGCACACCTCTGTAACACATCCTCAGAAATGAAGGCAGTGTGTGTGTGTGATATATAAAGCATGTTATGACCCTCGTATGTTCTGCTCTGTTTTCTAGTTTGCTCTTCATCCTCCCAGAGCCTGGCGAATTCTAATTGGCTGCAGGGGGCGCTCCAGCTATAAAAGGGGGTTGCGATGACGGCAGAGGAGAAGAAGAAGTGTATTTCAAAGATACATTCTCATCAGACCGCCCTGACCCCTCTGATCTGAGATCAGTGGACAGCTGTCCAGTTTTAAGATGGAGGGTCAGGGTTTTCAGCTCATCTACTGGCTACGGCAGAAGCTCCGCCCTCACTCTGTGTTTTCAGGGAGGAGCACAGTGAACAAGACAGACCAACCGCAGTCCTTTATGTCATCCTTCTCTCCGGGATAATGCCCTCTGTTTTAATGTCCACCCTGGGTCTGAGGTGATTAGAGAAGCCAGGCACTGGGAATGAAATCCCGGAGACTGCTTTACTCACAGAGAGGAGAGAAGGAGCTGCTGAGGAATGGGACACACTCCTCACACTGCCACTTTGAATCTTTGATTAAACCCTCATCTCTCATCGCACCAGTGAGTCACAAAGCACTGCCAACAACACCTCACAGCTCCAGCACTGGGTGTAACTAAGCCAGCTGACGCCACTGTCTAGAATTAGACTCGATTAACCGCTTAACAACATCACAGACGCGACCTGCCGACCATTTTCTGACTTCTCTGGCTCTCCCCGGTCCACTCTGAGCCGTGCGTTCGTCTTCACCGTTCGATCCTCGTTTGACCAGATTTGTCCAGCTTTTTAAAAAGTTTACTCAAATTAACCCCATAATCTGATATAAGGCACCAATCAGCCATAACATTACAACCACCTCCTTTTCTACACTCACTGTCCATACCCTCAGCTCCACTGACCCCCACACATCACTCTGTAGCTCTGCAATTATTATTATTAATTCTGTTGCTCTGCATACTTTGTTACCACCCATTTCCCCTTGTTTTTTTTATGGTCAGGAACCCCAGAGGACACACACCCCCCCACCCTGCTATGTGTGTGTGTGTGTGGGGGGGGTGTCCTGATGTATACAGATCCATGTTCAGTGAGTGTAGAAACAAGGTGTATGTAAATTTATCATCATAACAATCAAATACTTTTTTCGGAGTTAAATATACACGCGTAGTATATACATCTGCAAATATCAGTTTACTTATGGTACAAGTTGAGAGTGTGTGTGTGTGTGTGTACAATCTAATCAATAACAATTTACCCTAATTTACTAATCAGGTTGAATAATACAATTAATAAATAACAAGAAAACAGGTACTGAGTGTGTGTTACGCAGATGTACAGGTGCATCTCAATAAATGGGCGCAAGGAAGGAACACACCCTGGAGGGGGCGCCAGTCCTTCACATGGTGAAATTAGAATATCATCAAAACGCTAATTTATTTCAGTAATTCATTTATAAATTCAGTTCTTATATAGATTCATTACAAAAAGAGCGACCCATTTTTAATATGATTATGGCATAGAGCCAATGAAAACCCAAGTATGATTAACTCAGAATATTAGAATCAACACAAAACACCTGCAAAGTGTCCCTAAGACTTTAATACGGTCCCTTAGCGTGGTTCAGTAGGCTACACACTCACGGCGAATACCGTCTACCAGGACATTTTAGAGCACCTCATGTTTCCCTCTGCTGATGTGCTTTATGGACATGGACATGCAGGTTTCATTTTCCAGCAGGACTCAGCACATGTCCACACTACTAAAAACACCAATATCTGGGTTAAATGACCACATTATCACTGCACTTGACTGGCCAGAGAACTCCTGACCTAAACGCCATAGAGAATCTACAGGGTAGTGTGAAGAGGAAGATGAGAGACACCAGACCCAATGCAGACGAGCTGAAGGCCGCTATCATTCATTGGCTGTGAGCCATAATCATCAACATTAAAAGAAGTAAAGGCTTGAAATAGATCACTTCATTTGTAATGAATCTTTAGATGAGTTTCACTTCTTTAATTGAATTAATGAAATAAATGAACCTTTTGATGATATTCTGTTTCATTGAGATCCACTTGTACTTGTTGGAATATACTGTATAAGTTGACATTTATTTCCACCAGGGGGCATCATCACACCACTGGTCTGCTTGTGTTACCAACCAAGAAAACACGGGTGGGAACCCCTCGCGAAGGGGGGACTCTTTACCTGGAGGAACTGGGTGGCCTCGCCTTTAAAGGAACACTACGTCAGATTCTGGGATTTTGGCCCTGGGGCTCCCCCTAGTGTTATTCATCTTCACAGCACTGTACTGAAATCAATGGGGAAGTGCAGGTGGTTTCCAGAGTGATAATGACAGAGGCTCTATGCTCCCCATTACACCTCAGTAGAGCATCACAATCATTTTGAAGCTGTAATTTTAAGCTAAAGGGGGGCACCCAAAGGAAACCCATGCAGACACAGGGAGAACACACTACACTCCTAACAAACAGTGACCTGGAACCCCAAGACCCAGTGACACCACCTTTAACACCACTGTGTTCACCTAATCACACCACTCCAGTCCATAAAGTGATGTGTAAATGCTGTTATTGTTGCGTATGTTTAGTGAAATAATAGCTGACTTGTTGAATATTTATTTCCCCCACTGTACGTCAGGTTTCGCTTGGCTGCCAGGTGTGTTCTCCTGTGTGCAGTGTGTTTATCTGCACATCTCACACTCACCTGGTGAGCCCACCACACCATCAGATAGGAGAAGCCAGCGATCCAGCAGATCGCTCCCAGAAACGTGATGGGGAAAAACTTCTTGGACGTCTGTAAGAAACGGAGACAGACAGAGAGTAAACACACACACACTGGCTTCACAAGAGAGACCAGAACCTCCTCCTGACTCACAGGCTTCCTGACGTCCGGGAGCGTGATCCACAGCGGGAAGACGATGGGCAGGAGGAAGAGGTACGTGAAGCGTTTACGGCAGGTCTCAGGCCACGCCAGGCTGAGGGGCTGATCTTCCTCTTCATCTTCTTCACCCTGCTCCAAGACAAGAGCCTGTCAGTTTGGAGATCTACAGACCTTGTTTACACCTGGACATTTAAAGCAACACTTGGTAGTATTTTGCCTTAAAATTAAAGCTTCAAATTCAGAGTGACGCTCCACTGAGCTGAAACAGGGCGAATAGAGCCTCTGTCTTTGTTACTCCAGGCTCAGCACTGCAGAAACTGCAATTCTATGTGCAGCCCAGGAGCGAAAATACCAAATTTTACTTAGTGTTGCTTTAAACAGACATTTTTAAAGGGCTGTAAATGTCTCTTGTTTTTTCTGACACAAATACAACTGCTTTAGCGTGAAACAACCAGGGTAAACAGGGCCATAGGTACTTATATGTGCAGGCAGACACGTATACAGACACACACACACACACACACACACCCTTCTGCCAATTAGATCAGCATTCATTCCTTGGAGAACAATGGCCACTTGTCTAAACATGCCATGAATGTGTTTGTGTGCAGCATACTGTACACTTGGCATTGTGTGTGTGTGTGTGTGTGTGTGTGTGTGTGCGTGTGCGTGTGTGTGTGTTTGTCTAGTTTCTGAGGTCTTATACCGAAAGAACACAGGGGTCCCACTGAGATGATCTGTCACCTGCCTGGTTGTAGCCTTGGTGATAATATTCCTCGAGACAGAGCAAAAGCTTAACGAAGCCCTCCTTCACGCTACACACTCTCTCAACAGCACACTCTCTCTCTCTCTCTCTCTCTCTCTCTCACACACACACACATATATACACACAGACACACACACACACACACAGACTGTCTCACACAGAAAACGCTGAGCGTCTCCAGAAACGGGTCGTGAAGCTGGAAGTCTCTCTACAAAGTCAGCTTTGACAGTCTGTTTGTACAAGCTCCCGGGAGGCGTCCTCTTCTCACGCCTCTGGTACACGGCCAATTTTAAAGTAACATCAGCATGGAAACTAAATGATATGTTAAAGGGGATATTATAAAAAATGTGTGAATCTGGAGCCCACCAACCCACACACTGTGAAACAAGACCACCCAGTTTTCACTGTGTCTTATACATTAGATAAAATGAGGCGTTCTGATTCTGCTCCACTTCTGATGTCAAGTGCAGAGACTTTAGAATGGCCCCGCCCCCTCATCTGAGTCTGTCCAATCACAGCGCTGGACCCGTGTTTATGTGAGAGCACAAAGACGAGGTTAAACGCAGCAAAACAGACAAAACGAGCGCGGAGAAATAAGAGCACTGAGTAAAAACGGAGAAGAAAGAGAACAGAGTGAAAACAGCTAAAAACCAGAGCTTCTGCTCCTCGCTCCTCACTGCTGTGCGCTCGGGGTCGGGGTGAACAGCGAGCGGCTCATTATCATTTAAAGGAACAGGTGCTGAAAGCGGGCGTTCTGAACAGGGCTGTTTACACAGGGGGAGAACACTGCTGTGGGGCTCGTGGGGTTTCATTAAGACCCAGAAAAAAGGGAAATAACATGTCACCTTTAACCTGCTCTGGGTTCATGGAGAGGGCTGCAAGGCTGTGAGGAGGCTGGGTAGTTGCGCGGGGCTTGTGTGTGTGTCCTGTGTCTGCGCTCTGTAGCTGTAGGTGAATCTGTTGAGCGTGGCTGTTGTTTTCCTGTACGGCAGGTGCATGGCTCCTAGCAGCTCATTAATGGAACTGCTGAATCAGAACAGCCAGCTCGCTGTAACACAGCCTGTGTGTGCCCGAGCACGTCCTGTCGACTGATTACTAACTGTAATATAGTCCATACTAAGCATACTGCAAGCTCAGCTGTGCCTTCTGTTCAGACGGAGATACATCCAAAATCTGCAATAAAAATGGAAGTGGCTCATCTTTTCTACGACTCTTTTGTATAATTTAAAGACACTGTTCACTCATTTGGATACTTCTGACACATATCTGTGTGTGTGTGTGTGTGTGTGTGTGTGTGTGATGCTGAATGCGCTCTGAAGCGGAAAAGAGAGAACAACACAGTCTTTTTTGTTGAAACAGGGCTTTTGGAGCTTTTAAACGTCTTTACTTTATAAATAAACTGAATATAACCAGCGAAGTGAATCCGAATCAGTCACATCTGACTCATTTTCCTGAACTAATACTAATATGGTTCATTTAAATGAATCAATCATTTTTGAAAAAAACTGCTTGTTACCATCCAATCAAACTTCCACGCCCCTCCCCCCATGATTCCCATGAGAAACCGTCCTGTTTCACTCGGATATAGACTACGTTCTGCATTTTGAGGCCTGTTTCAGCTGCTTTTGGTACAAAATTAGAACATTTGAAGAAACAGTGCATTACTTCCCTCTGATGTCAGAAAAAGGACAGTTAATTAATAGCAAGCTTTCACTCATCACCACTGTCCAGAAACAAACACGTGTCTCTGTTTCTGTGGGTGTTTAATTACATCATTTGAACACAGCAGCTGTGGAGATTGGACCAATAGAAATGCTCCAAATTTACTCTGAATAATGTCTATTTCCATTGACTTACACTGAAAGTTAAGATGGTTTTACCCTTCTCCTGGAGATAGAGTCCACTGTTACAGTGACTCTAATGTCTCTGGGGCAGACTGTGAATACGAATTTGACTGACGTTCGTTGGAGTCGATCAGCGCCGCAACATTTTTTCCCGTGGTTTGTTCTTCTCTCGGCTTTGATCCGGAATACGACTGACTAGAGGCTCCTTGTTCTCTGTAAAAATAGCTACAGTTATGAGCTCCAAACACCCTGCTGGTTTTAAAGTGACCTTCAGTCTGCTTTGTGGGACGTGTGAATGTGTGTGTGAGTGAGAAAGAGAGAGATCAGGACGGTCACGGAGAGAGGAGCAGAGTAATTATCGAGTGAGAGCGCTCCTGGATGCGGCCGCAGGTGCGAACACAGCGCTGCTGCCAGATGCACGCGGGTTCACCACGGGACGGCGGGTGTGGGCCGCTGAAAATAGATCCAGCAGGAGTGTGAGAGGGAGGAGAGTGTGGGGAGAATACATGCGTTTCTATTTAAATAGCCTTACACTCTATAAACACTAACTCTGACCCTAAAACTAACCCTAACTCCAGTTCACCTCTTAGCCCCTCCCCCTCCGTGTGTCCTAGGGGTGGGGGTCTCAGGTCTAGTTGAGGGAGAGGGGTGGGGTGAAGTGTGAGGGCGGCATGGCCCTTTAAACTGAGGGTGTTCAGAGTCACACTCCAAACAGAGGGAGACGCTGCACAGCGCCCAAAGACACCCACAGGTGTCAGTGTTTCCTCCTTTAAATTCTATGATCCCAGTGTATTCTCTGAGTTTACTGTAGTTTCAGTGAATTATGGCCTTTACTTCAGAACGAGCAGAAAACAGCACGAGGAGCAGCTGAGGTCTCAGGAGTTAGCTGTAAATTTACAGTTCCACCTTAAACAGTGAAGCAATTACATTCTGGTGCCTGTGACTCCTACTAAACGTAACGTAGAAATGGAGCTCCATGTCACAGAAGAGTGAGGAAAGGGGGGTAATCTCTGATTGTGGAACTCTTCTGAAGGAGAATGAGGCCCTAAATGTAACTAAAGTCCAGCAGCTCCTCTGATATCACTGCAGACTGGTGCAGAGCTGCTACAGAGCGGCGCTAGTCGCCTGGGAATGAAGCTCTAAAAGTCCAGCAGCTCCTCTGATATCACTGCAGACTGGTGCGGAGCTGCTACAGAGCGGCGCTAGTCGCCTGGGAATGAAGCTCTAAAAGTCCAGCAGCTCCTCTGATATCACTGCAGACTGGTCCGGAGCTTCTACAGAGCGGCGCTAGTCCCCTGGGAATGAAGCTCTAAAAGTCCAGCAGCTCCTCTGATATCACTGCAGACTGGTGCGGAGCTGCTACAGAGCGGCGCTAGTCGCCTGGGAATGAAGCTCTAAAAGTCCAGCAGCTCCTCTGATATCACTGCAGACTGGTGCAGAGCTGCTACAGAGCGGCGTTAGTCGCCTGGGAATGAAGCTCTAAAAGTCCAGCAGCTCCTCTGATATCACTGCAGACTGGTGCGGAGCTGCTACAGAGCGGTGCTAGTCGCCTGGGAATGAAGCTCTAAAAGTCCAGCAGCTCCTCTGATATCACTGCAGACTGGTGTAGAGCTGCTACAGAGCGGCGCTAGTCCCCTGGGAATGAAGCTCTAAAAGTCCAGCAGCTCCTCTGATATCACTGCAGACTGGTGTAGAGCTGCTACAGAGCGGCGCTAGTCGCCTGGGAAGGAAGCTCTAAAAGTCCAGCAGCTCATCTGATATCTCTGCAGACTGGTGCAGAGCTGCTACAGAGCGGCGCTAGTCGCCTGGGAATGAAGCTCTAAAAGTCCAGCAGCTCCTCTGATATCACTGCAGACTGGTGCGGAGCTGCTACAGAGCGGTGCTAGTCGCCTGGGAAACAAACAATACTCTAATATATGATCAGAAGAGAGCAGCCAATAAAACTGAGCTCATCTACACACATTATTCTGGACAGAGCTGGTGATATAAACATACACAGTGAAGTCTGATCATGTGACTCCAGCACTGTGCAGTAAATGAAGCTGAGTATTTAATAAAACTATAGACACCAGAATTATTGAATGCCATAGTTTGAGTGTCGACTCAAAGCTGGTGACACTAAAAAATAAATAAATTAGACAGCTCTGGGCAAACAGCAATGTCCCACAGAAACAAACCTAGAAAGAATTCAACACGACAAGTGACGTATGAGCAGCGGCGCAGAGAGAGAGCCATCACTCAGCCACTGAAATACGAGAGGAATGACTCCAGTACATTACAGGATATTGAATCCCGGAAAGACACTCATCTCTCTCCAGCTCTGCTCCTCACCCCCTCCGTCATCCTGCTCCCGGATCTTAATTTAGAGAAAATGAAGTCTACGAGCCTCTCGCGATGCAGGGACACCACCGCTCAGCTTCCGACTCTAACACCAGGGGTTACTCGCTTGTCCTAGGACCAGCAGAGAAGAGAACACAGCTACAGGAATAAACCTTCACTGATCAGCCATAACATTAAAAACACCGGTTTGTTTCTCCAAATTACAAATAAAAAGCGTATTGTTTTCCATTCTTGGTTTTTTCTTTATTGTGAAAACATGCCGTTTATGAAACTAAAAAGAACTGTGGTTAAAACGTCTGCCATAATCTGGAATTAAAAATAGATGCCTCCCTTAAACCCCTGGGAACCTAAATCCATGTTTTCTTTCTAATCTTTCTAAGCTTTCTCTGGTCGGCACACGCTACACGTCAACAAAGGACGTCCTGTCAATACCTTGCAGCGCAGACTGGTGCGCTCGCCATCTTGGGGCAGGTTCCTGACTGGTCACAGGGCAGGTGCTCCCTCCCAGACTCGGAGCCAGGGAGTCAATCAGAGCTTCATTTGTTTGGACTGGAATAAAGCCCATCTCTTATCTCTCTCTCGCTCTCTCTCCACAGGTTCAGCCTCACTCCCACTTCATCTACAGAGCCAGGGACCCTCTGAAGTGCAGCGTGTGCTGTGTGTGTGTGTGTGTGAGTGGATGAACCATTAAGCATATGTTGTGTATGAGCGCATAACCGACGCCGTGTTTGCGGGAGCTGGAACTGAGCACGGTTGTGGCCCCTCATGACCTGGTTGTCTTGGTGACATTGAGAGGGCACTCGCTCTGCCCACACGCAAGCTGTACCATCTGCTCGACTGGCATCGTGCTGCGCCAACATGGGGCAGAGGGTGAGGGCTCTTCATCATCCCAACGAGAGTGTGTTGTGTAGAGGAGAGTGTGTGTATTTAGTTTTATTTAATTTTATTTATTTATCTGAAAACCAATGAAAGAGGAACAAGGGTCGCTCACACATCCGCCGCCGTAACACCACTCTCCACTGTGACAATCTTAGAGTAACTACACACCACTGCCTTCGGTGAAACAGGAGGGTGAGGGTCTGCAGTGGCATACGGGTTTAAAGGTGGGGGGAGTAAACGTTGCTCTCATGAACATGCTCTCATGGCCTCACAGACGTTGCTCTCCACAAGGTGATGGCTGCAGATACGTGTGTTTACTCAAGAATTACCCCAGATATCAGACACGTTCGAGCCAAATCTGTGGCTCTTACGCTTCAGTTATGGCACTGGTGTGTGTTGTGTGAGCTGGACATGATTATTAGCCCCACGTTGTTTGTTGGTGGACAGAACTACAGACTCGGGCCATTTTCGGGCCAAATATCCATCGCAGTCTGGGTCCGTCTTTCTTTAGATGTCTTGCACTAAGGAAGCAAATGCTTTCAAGCTTTGGCTACAACATTTCATTTGTACGATTACCTGCTAGAACAGGTTCAGAACAGAACAGAACAGTTCTTAAACAAGTAAAATATCACACGTTAATCTCAGAGGAAGTGCACACAGGACGACAGTGAGCTCTTCACCCAAACTTCACTCAAAGCGGTTTCAGTTAACCTTGATCTAAAGATCATAAATTTAATACAGTGCCAGTACAGAACCTCAGCGGCTGTGTGTGTGTGTGTGTGTGACTCACCGTGTCACCCTCCTGTCCCGCAGTGCCGTTCAGCGGTGGACACACTTCCACCTCCACACTGGAACTGTTCGGAAGATTCTTATCTGAAGCAAACACATCAGACACTCAAATCACAGTCATACTCCAGCAGGTGTGTGTGTGTGTGTGTGTGTGTGTGTGTGAATGTTATTCTAAATATGATAACACTGAGTCCACACAACATCAAAGAAAGATGCCCTCAATGGCGCAGTGCCGTTTGAGTTGTGTTAAGATGCTAATATGGTAATGAGGGCCTGTTAGCATAATCAGTCTGTTTAAACCCGAGTGTGTTCCTGCCTTTGATCATGAATGAGACTCGCAAAGAAGAAAAGAAAAATAGATTGAGAAATTTGAAACTTTCAACACTGATGCACAGGTTGTGCAGTGTTTCATGACGTCTTCAGTAAATAACAGTGGTTACGTTTATTTAAAGACCCCCCTCCAGCGTTAACACCATGTTTATCCTTGTAAGCTCCTGTGGGGTGGTGTTTCGTACTGTGTGTGTGTGTGTGTTCTTTATTGTTACAGTGTGTGTGTGTTCTTTATTGTTAGTGTGTGTGTGTGTTCTTTATTGTTACAGTGTGTGTGTGTTCTTTATTGTTAGTGTGTGTGTGTGTGTGTGTGTGTGTTCTTTATTGTTACAGTGTGTGTGTGTTCTTTATTGTTAGTGTGTGTGTGTGTGTGTGTGTGTGTTCTTTATTGTTACAGTGTGTGTGTGTTCTTTATTGTTAGTGTGTGTGTGTGTTCTTTATTGTTACAGTGTGTGTGTGTGTTCTTTATTGTTAGTGTGTGTGTGTGTGTGTGTGTGTGTTCTTTATTGTTACAGTGTGTGTGTGTTCTTTATTGTTAGTGTGTGTGTGTGTTCTTTATTGTTAGTGTGTGTGTGTGTGTGTGTTCTTTATTGTTACAGTGTGTGTGTGTGTGTGTTTTTGTGTGTGTGTGTGTGTGTTCGTTATTGTTACAGTGTGTGTGTGTGTGTTCTTTATTGTTACAGTGTGTGTGTGTGTGTAAGTTTAAACTGGGCGTGGCTGTCAGGTGAGCTAGGCGTGTAGATGTTATAACGAAAGTTAACACCAGGAACTCACCGGCGACTCCGTTGGCGTCTTCCACTTGGCATTTCTTTTTGGCGATTTTGTGAAGTATCGAGGCCTTCTCACGGAATTTTCCTGAAAGATGGAGGAAGAGACTGAGACAGACTCAAAGGATTATGGCTCGGCTTAACGCCGTTAGCATTTGGATCTCTGACTTGTTTGATGCGAGCTAATCTTCAGAGATGAAACAGGTTTGAGGTTCGACATGCAACTGTTTCAGACCCTGCCTCACTCCTGTTTGTGATACAGTGACATTAAAGGAAGGGGGTGTTTTGTGATAAGCACATTTCTCTGTTTTGTTATGAGACAATATCATGACACACACAAACACACCATGAACCAGTCATTCATTTAAACACAGGCTGTGTACCAAATGCCCCCTACACACTAGTCCCTACGTTAATAACTACACAGTGCACTATTAAAGGGGAGTGAAGTATTACTTTCACTGGGCGTCCGACTTTAACTCGAACAACGAAAATGTATTTCCCACTTCCCAGCGTCCGTTCACTTCTCTGCATTAAACCAGAGGTAAACATCTGAACAGAACTTCTGTGTTTTCCGTATCTGGACAGAGCAGAGGCGATTGCTCTAAGACTGCAAGGGCTTCCCCTAAAATGTCAAAAAATAAGTGATCAAATATATACTGTTGTGTACATGTCAGTGAATAAATATGCACTACAACGCGCTCAACTTTTGTTCAGAATCAGCTTCTTATCACTGGTACAGACGCGGCTTTCCTCTCAATCATTCCCGCAGCTTCACAGTGCTTTAAACAGTGAGGACGCTGAGCGTCCACAGAGTTCAATAGCGAAGCAGTGAAGTGCAGCGAAACGAGACGAGTGATTGGATAAATGCTGGGCTTTGTCCCGCCCATCGGACGCTCAGCGTCTCTGGGGGTCTATGGGGCAGTGGGCTGGCCTCGGCTGGCCCGGACGCTCAGCTTCTGCATGATGATTGGATGATCTGTCTGAGGCTGAATCCCTTTTTGATTGACAGCGAAATGAGCGAATCAGCGATCCTTTGGTGTAAAGATCCGAGGGAGCGTTACATTTTCATTTTGTTCTGAGTTGAACCGGAGATTTTCTTAAACCTCTTAGCGGCATTTTCTTTGTAAAAAACGACTAGCGACAACTCGAGCTTCTATTTCTGGTGGGGTTTTTTGTAGCTGCTTGTGTTTGGAGACTGACTTCTATCACTCTTTCTGACTTCTATCGCAGTTTCTGTCCAGCGGGTGCCGCTGAGCCCCTCCACCGTCACAAAGCACTCACAGGCGGACACACTTCACATGGGCCAAGGCCGTTTAAGCCTAGCTCTGCTGGCCATTGAGAGGACACTAGTCAAGTCCCTGGAAAAGACGCCTTGTTGGTACGACAGGGTCACAGAGCATTTTCTTAAAAAGGAACGGAGGGTAGAATTTACGTATAAATAAACCCACACATTTTATGATGTAGGCCGAAACTGAGCTTCCCCTCCTTGAAAGACCAGCATCCGCCACTGGGACAGAGTTACGTGAGCAGAAACGTGTTGTTCGAGAGGACGGACAGCACAGGTGTGTGTTTTTCTGGAGCTCAGTGGCCGGATTATTCACAGATTAACATGAATGTCCGTAGTCGCACAAGACGGAATGACAGGAAAACAGCCTTTTCCTCAGCCGCTGCAGACAATTCCCAGCCCGTTTTAAAAGTCTTTCCTGAGGTTTGAGAGAGTCTAATACACTGGGAGCAGCTGGCGACACCGGGGACACATTTAAACAAAAAGTATAAATTGATAAAGCGTGTTAATGCAGGCCCTAAGTGTGAAGTCAGTGTTTTGAGGTTCGAATGCAGGCACCGATGGAAGTGATCAGCTTTCTCTTCCTGTGAAGTCTGCAGGATCTTTTTTCCGATGCTGAACGTCCCGACCCATCGCTGTATGACCTTCCCAGCAAAATCATTAACTGTGATTGGCTCTCGGCCCACCCTGCTGTCTGTTGCCATCAGCAACCTGCCCAGCCTTCCCCTCCAACCCCCCTCTGACATGCACATCTGCATCACAAGACCTTTGCGTCCCGTGACCTATCCTCGGCAGGACGCTGCTCATCCCTGGAACCATCTGCAGAAGCCTTCGGACTTCTGGAAGCTCCAGATGCTTTCAAGGTTATTTTGAGGAGAGTTTGGTGGGACTTTGTGTCGATATAAACACGAGTGTTAAATGCGGAGACGGTGAAGTGCGAGGCCCTTTATCCACACACATGGAAAACAGCGAAATGCAACTACATTAGGACTGGATCAAAGAGTGCACTGAGATGAGGCGGGAGGCTAAAATTAGAAGGCGACGTCGGCCTCAGACATCAGAGGACGCGGACAAGCCGATTTGTCATTCTGCTGGCTGTGATGTGAGTCTAACTCATCCTCAAAGAGACTAAAGCAATTCTGCAATAACCAGACGTCTCCGAACTGTTCTTATTGGATTAGAACAAAAGAGAGAGGGGGGGGGGAGCGGGAGGAGGAGGGAGGGATACCATTATTACATTAGCTCAGTGTTGCTGCTGTTGTGTAACTCCTCCCAGAGTGACTCACTGTTCCTCGCATCATCCGTGACGAGCGAGTCTCGCTGCTGCATGTGAAGGCACCATTTCTTCAGCGTCTCAGCTTTAACACAGCACTGTTTGGGCCTGACTAACTGCACTCTGATCTCCTTCACTACACACACGTCTCAGGTTTAGGTGTGAACATGCTTTTAAAGGCTCAGGTGAGGGTTTCTCATGCGTCCTACAGAGTCTGAGTCTGTAAGAACACTCACACTCAGAAATCAAGAGAAATTACACGCAGTTAAGAAAAAAAAAAGGAGAAATAATCCATTAAATAATGAAATGAAAGTGACGGATACTTAAAGTGTATGTAAACCCTCAGTGTTAGAAAAGTCCACTTTGGGGGGTGATGGCTTGAACAAGTGGGCTTGAAGCCTTATGCTGCTTTTCCACTGCAGGATCCCTATTCTACTCTACTTGTCCTTTCTTACTCTCCCTCAGGTGAATCAGGTCCTGGTCCTGGTTCTGGGAGCTGGTTCTTGTTTAGTGGCTGTTCTCTCGTGGTTCAGAGCGAGTCGAGTAGGGACTAAACCGTGGCGTGTAAACCTTGCAGAGCGCTGATCGTCCAGAGAGAGTCGTCACTCTATGCCACGCAACGCAGACGACCAGCACCAACTCTCCATCTGTAAAATCTCCAGCTGCAGCAGAGATCACGTTTGTTTTTATCCGACTCACTACGGCAGTTCGTAAAATGACGCCGTGGTCTTTTGAAGAGGTTCAAACGCTCCTTGGATCGGTGGCTGACGAAAGAATCCAGCGAGAGCTGGACGCTGCAACAAGGAAGGAACAAACTCTACTGATCTGTCTGAACTGATGACGGAGCTGTGTTCAGTCCCAAACAACAACAACACGCCAATACACCATGAGTAAACACCGCTTAACGTTACCGCCGCCGTTGTTGTGTTGCTTGTAGGAAGTGGAAAAACCAACAGGGACCGGGGGGAATAGGACCAGGTCCAGTAGAGTCCAGTAGAGACGAGTGGTGTAGGTTCCATGCAGTGGAAAAGCTTTAGAAGACTAGAGGGAGGTAGAGAAGGCTTCCAACAAAAAGAGGCTGGATGAAGCGTTGGTGTTGGGGCTGAATGTAGGGGGTGGGACTATTTTCACTTTGCATTTTTATTTCCAAAACTGGCTTACACACTTTCTACAAAATCACCTACTGCACCTTTAACTTTGTAGGGTTTCTGTTGAATCTGAGTCTAAACATGCGCTGCACTCAGATACAATTCAGGGTTTACTTACTCTTTAAAAAAGACGACGACGACGACGACAAAAGAAAGAAAATCCAATGCTAAGAAGACAATGAAAATGATGAACGCACACGATTTGCACTTATGTTAGTGAAATCTTACCAAGAGAGGTCGTCAAAGCAAGAAGAAAGCATTCTCGCTCACACACATGTGCACATGCTCGCGTTTAAACACGGCGTAATGAGGGAAGGCGTGAGGAGGATGAGGACGGGTGGAGAATCTACAGAGATAGGAGCTTACCTTCTTCAGTCATTGAGTGATAATATTTAAGCTTGCCATAAGTCCCCAGCTCTACAACGTCACACACACACACACAGAGACAAGTGTAAGGTAACACACACACACTCACACACACATATACACATGCAGCACACAGGAGGCGTAAGCCACTCACACACACAGACCAGGCGAAGGTGAGCACGACAGAGCACATGGTTTACAGAGGCTGGAAGCCAATCTCACCAACATAAGTGCAAAAGACGGGGCCAAACCCCACACAAAGTGGACCCGGCCTTTCCAGGATATTCTGGGTCAGTTCATGCTTTCTGGGGGGCGACTGACCTTTAACGATCAGCTCAGACAGACACAGGAGACGACACGTACAAATGTCTATCAAGAGAAAACAAGTGTATTCCTCGCAAAATACATCACTACAACTGACTACAACACACAGCGCCGTCCATTTGATCAGCTCTAACGACCAGACAGTGCACTGTAGTCCATCTGTTGCCCTGCACCCACAGAGCAGGTGTGATGCAGTGTGTTAGTGTGTGTTCTGCTGGTGTAGAGTGGATCAGACACAGCAGTGCTGCTGGAGTTTTTAAACCCCTCAGTGTCTGGACTGAGAACAGTCCACCGACCAAAAACATCCAGCCGACAGCGTCCTGTGTCACTGATGAAGGACTAGAGGACGAGCGACACACACTGTGCAGCGACAGATGAGCTACTGTCTCTGACTCTACATCTACAAGGTGGACCAACGAGGGAGGAGTGTCTCACAGAGTGGACAGAGAGTGGACACAGGTTTTAAAAACTCCAGCAGCACTGCTGTGTCTGATCCACTCTACACCAGCACAACACACACTAACATACTACCACCACGAATGTGTCACTGCAGCGCTGAGAATGATCCACCACCACATCACACCTGCTTTGTGTCACAGAAGAGTGTGTGAGGAGATTACTGGTCAAAATCAGGCTGACAGAGTCAGTGTGAGTATTAGTTATAGACGACCTGTTTATCACACAGGCCTGAACATACAATCCGTATGAATAAAGGACGCCATACGGTTGGCGTGGTGTTGCTGGTGGACGCTGTGTGTCCGTGTGAAGCCGGGGAGTGGGTGACCTTGGCGAATGACCTGCAGAGTTGCTGTGACAGTCCTCCCCAGAGGCACAAAGCTTTTAACATTGATTCAGCCAGGAAGGGGACGTATGGGTGTGTGAGCATGCGTTTGTGGCTGTGTGTGGAAGTCCTTACGTAACAAAGATGTGGCCCGACAAGCTATCAGATGATTATTGGTGTGTGTGTGTGTGTGTGTGTGTGTAGCATGTGGCGTGTGTGTGTAGCATGTGCAGTGTGTGTGTGTGAGTATGAGAGAGAGGGACAGTAAAAGCCAGGGGCGATCAAACAGGAGGCTGAAGGGGGCGGAGAGTGTGGTTGTATCATTAAATGTATGTGTGTGTGTGTGTGTGTGTGTGTGTGTGTGTGTCTGCTTCCAAAATAGACAAATGTCCCAGTTTGAGGGTCAAGCAGAAAGATCAATACACTATGCAGCTGTGATTAGACACTGGGACAATGCACGCGCATGAACATGCCGCACCATTGTGTGTTTGTTGTGTTTGTGTTTGTGTGGTGTGTGTTGTCCCACTACAGCTCGACTAAATCAGCATCCATCTCATGACTATTACATAATCAGCAAATTGCTGTCATTTGAGCTGATCATAATTATTTTCCACTGGTACTAGATTTCACAGCCATCGCTCTGTGCTGACCAACACCTGTAGAGAGCGGCGGAGAGTCCTGATTGTTTATTTGAGCTGGAGACTCTGGTTTTCTGACTGTAGTCTGATCCCTGCATGATCACACACCTTCTACCGTAAAGCAGGGTGTATATGTGCACAGAGAAACCTTAGTGTAGACAGTGGGACTGCGGTGTGTGTGTCTAGTGTTGGCCCCTGATGAGTATGAGGATGTTGTTCTGTGTTTAGTGGACATTCAGAGGTGCAGCAGGCCTGTCTCCCCCCGCTCTCAGATGGTACACTCCGACCCCTTTCATTACAGCACGCAGAAATGAAAAAAAAAGAGAAAATGGAGTAAAGAGTTGTTTTTCAGACATGATACATTTGAATATTGGAAAATAAATTAATCCCATTCAAATATTTACTACACCAAAGAAAAAATAAAGCTTTACAGTCAGTGAATTAGGTGGCGCAGCAGGTAGGTGTCACAGTCACACAGCTCCAGGGGCCTGGAGGTTGTGGGTTCAATTCCCGCTCCGGGTGACTGTCTGTGAGGAGTGTGGTGTGTTCTCCCTGTGTCTGTGTGGGTTTCCTCCGGGTGACTGTCTGTGAGGAGTGTGGTGTGTTCTCCCTGTGTCTGTGTGGGTTTCCTCCGGGTGACTGTCTGTGAGGAGTGTGGTGTGTTCTCCCTGTGTCTGCGTGGGTTTCCTCCGGGTGACTGTCTGTGAGGAGTGTGGTGTGTTCTCCCTGTGTCTGCGTGGGTTTCCTCCGGGTGACTGTCTGTGAGGAGTGTGGTGTGTTCTCCCTGTGTCTGTGTGGGTTTCCTCCGGGTGACTGTCTGTGAGGAGTGTGGTGTGTTCTCCCTGTGTCTGTGTGGGTTTCCTCCGGGTGACTGTCTGTGAGGAGTGTGGTGTGTTCTCCCTGTGTCTGCGTGGGTTTCCTTCGGGTGACTGTCTGTGAGGAGTGTGGTGTGTTCTCCCTGTGTCTGTGTGGGTTTCCTCCGGGTGACTGTCTGTGAGGAGTGTGGTGTGTCCTCCCTGTGTCTGTGTGGGTTTCCTCCGGGTGCTCCGGTTTCCTCCCACAGTCCAAAAACACACGTTGGTAGGTGGATTGGTGACTCAAAAGTGTCCGTAGGTGTGAGTGTGTGAGTGAATGTGTGTGTGTGTCTGTGTTGCCCTGTGAAGGACTGGCGCCCCCTCCAGGGTGTATTCCCGCCTTGCGCCCAATGATTCCAGGTAGGCTCTGGACCCACCGCGACCCTGAACTGGATAAGGGTTACAGATAATGAATGAATGAATGAATGAATGAGTCAGTGAATTAATAACATTTATACAGTCCGACTATGTCCAGTTATTTCCGGTTATTTATTTATCAAATATTCATCAGCTATTATTTCATGATGGGGACAGACTTAACTCTCAGCTGCAAGGCCACAGATGTGAGAGTGTGAGACAAAAAGAGAGACAGAGAGAGAGAGAGAGAGAGAGAGAGGGACAGAGAGAGAGATGCTGTGTGTCAAGAACAGCCTGATGGCATTAACATTAGAAGAGAGACTCAGCACCAATTAATGAGCTCCAAACACTAATCAATCCCGGTGGGCTGCCGAGACTCTCCATATGAACAAAACCACACACTGTGGTCCCTGATATCTCACACTTTATGCGAGGCCTTCTCTACAGACATGTTTACTACCTGCGTTTAACCCGAGAGTGCACTGAGAATAAGGCCAACCCCCATTTCTTATTTTTACCCCCACCCCCCACTTTTTTGGCGCATCCTCTTGCCCCTTGGAGCTGAGTTACAGGGTGCAGAAATGAGACGACACTTCAAGACCCTGATACGTCATCAGAACACAAATAAAACAGAGCAGCTTCATTCCCAGGCGACTAGCGCCGCTCTGTAGCAGCTCTGCACCAGTCTGCAGTGATATCAGAGGAGCTGCTGGACTTTAGTTATATTTAGGGCCTCATTCTCCTTCAGAAGAGTTCCACAATCAGAGATTACCCCCCTCTCCTCACTCTTCTGTGACATGGAGCTGAACACATCAGCAGATTATACTTTGAACCTTTCAGATCCACCTTAAAATGTCGTAGTAGCTTCAGGTGCCAGAATGTAACTGCTTCACTGTTTAAGGTGGAACTGTAAATTTACAACTAACTCCTGAGACCTCAGCTGCTCCTCGTGCTGTTTTCTGCTCGTTCTGAAGTAAAGGCCATAATCCACTGAAACTACAGTAAACTCAGAGAATACACTGGGGTCATAGAGTTTAAAGGAGGAAACACTGACACCTGTGGGTGTCTTTGGGCGCTGCACAGCGTCTCACCGCTGATTCACAAGGCGTCAGAACCCTCTGTTTGGAGCGTGACTCTGAACAATCTTTTTGAAGGGCCATGACTTGAAGGCCTTACACAGGTACTTGTTAAAACAAGTGTTTCCCCTTCATTTTGTAAAAATCATCTTGTTCATGCAAGCACTGCTTTCACTCACTAGACAAAAAATGAATTACAGATAAATAGGTCTTTTTGCTATTGTTTATAAGGTTTGTGTATTTTCTTAAAGAAAAAAGAAAAAGGGGGCAGCACGGTGGCACAGCAGGTAGGTGTCGCAGTCACACAGTTCCAGGGACCTGGAGGTTGTGGGTTTGATTCCCGCTCCGGGTGTCTGTCTGTGAGGAGTGCGGTGTGTTCTCTCTGTGTCTGTGTGGGTTTCCTCCGGGTGACTGTCTGTGAGGAGTTTGGTGTGTTCTCCCTGTGTCCGCGTGGGTTTCCTCCGGGTGACTGTCTGTGAGGAGTGTGGTGTGTTCTCCCTGTGTCTACGTGGGTTTCCTCCGGGTGACTGTCTGTGAGGAGTGTGGTGTGTTCTCCGTGTGTCTGTGTGGGTTTCCTCCGGGTGACTGTCTGTGAGGAGTTTGGTGTGTTCTCCCTGTGTCCGCGTGGGTTTCCTCCGGGTGACTGTCTGTGAGGAGTGTGGTGTGTTCTCCCTGTGTCTACGTGGGTTTCCTCCGGGTGACTGTCTGTGAGGAGCGTGGTGTGTTCTCCGTGTGTCTGTGTGGGTTTCCTCCGGGTGACTGTCTTTGAGGAGTGTGGTGTGTTCTCTCTGTGTCTGCGTGGGTTTCCTCCGGGTGACTGTCTGTGAGGAGTATGGTGTGTTCTCCCTGTGTCTGCGTGGGTTTCCTCCGGGTGCTCCGGTTTCCTCCCACAGTCCAAAAACACACGTTGGTAGGTGGATTGGCGACTCAAAAGTGTCCGTAGGTGTGAGTGTGTGTGAGTGTGTGAGTGAATATGTGTGTGTTGCCCTGTGAAGGACTGGCGCCCCCTCCAGGGTGTATTCCCACCTTGCGCCCAGTGATTCCAGGTAGGCTCTGGACCCACCGCGACCCTGAACTGGATAAGGGTTACAGATAATGAATGAATGAATGAAAAAAAAAAGGAAAAACCTTGAAATCTGAATCTGAAAAAAATCAATCTATTTTAAAAATGGGAAAAATTAAAAAAGCGATGGTAAAACCGGCAGTAGATATCCTGGCTGCATCCGGCACTTCATAAAATCACCTCATTCAAACAAAAGAGATGACAGTGTTAAACTCTTGATGTTTCAAACCAAAACTAATTATTTTCTGATCCATGACAACAGTGAAAGCTCCTGAAGATCTTCCCCCTGGACGGGAGCTTTCTAAAAAGGTCAGTTTTCAGAGACGGCAAATACAGTCAATAGCAGGCCAAACTGCACAGAAAGACCTACGGTTTGATAAATCCCTGTGTATGTGTGGAGGCCTAGCACGCTGCATGTCTCCGGAGCACGAGGACCGAGAGCCCTAGACCTAACTCCTGATGTAGAACGATATTAAATCTCATCACATAATCTATGAAAAACAAAACCTGACCTCTGCACAGACGTCCAGCACCGAGAAATCTGATGCGTACACGCCACATCATCACTGCTGGCACCTCAGATATGGTTTGGATTCATATTTAAATAAAGGGTCAGACAGGAATCCGCAGCCTGAGCCCTGAAGGGTGGCGCTAGGAGGCTCAACAGTGCAGGCAGCTGCTTTGTGTCGGTCTACATTACTGCAGGCCACTCTTATAACTTAGTTACATAGTGTAGTTTCTGCAGTGCTGAGCATGGAGTAGCAACTGAGGCTCTGTTATTCTCCCTATTACAGCTCAGTGGAGCATCACAATGATTTTGAAGCTGTAATTTTAGGGTAAATATACTACAGGGTGTTGCTTTAAACCTGCTCCTCGCTGGAAGCTTCAAGTCTCTTACAACAGTTTCAGACCTTTTTCTCATGTCCCTTATTTGTTGTTTGTCCTTCACTTGTCCGACCCCAGTGTGAAAGGCCTCTCCCTCATCCGCTGACAGCATCATCAGTCTTTAAAGGTGAAGGCCAGCGCAGCTATTACCAGCTGCAGTCCATTCAGCACCGTCCGGCACGCGAGGACGTCTGGAGGGCGAGTGAGAGACCAGGACACAGACTGACTGCAAAACAGCGGTGAGTTAACGGTTACAGGGAACATCTACGAAGTACAGCGACCCTCGTTCTCTCGTCACAGCCAGAGCTGGCGATTTAATGCCGTCTCCTGCTGAGCGGCTTGCGTGTGTTTCGTAAATTATAAAAGCAAATCTCATTTCATCTAATCCATGAGCCACACTGAAGTGTAAGTTCAGAGAAAACAACTGTAGAAAACAGCTGTCTTTCAGAGCGACAGGTTCATACAGGGCTGGGCTTTAATCAAACAACAATCAAAATTCACATTCAGAACGTCTAATCTTGCCTGTATTTGTCTGTTCTGTTCTGTTCATGCTTTTTTCTTAGCTCTGTGTGTTCATGTACTGTCCCTTTAAAACCACGACACCGCGCTGTAGTCATGTGACTCAGCCCCGTCCAATCAGGCCACACGGAGGAGAACCTAAACACGGAGGCGAACCGAGCGACTGGAGCGGCTCGTACCAAACAGAAACGCTGCGTCTGTGGTTTGGACGTGTTCTGACTTGAGAAAAACCAGTTTCAGACCAAAGTGAATCCCCCTGAACACAATCACACACCGAATACGAACAGAGCACGGCTCAGACACGGAGACGGAGCTCCCAGCCGCATCAGAAACACACACCCCACCTTTAAATTTGGAGTGTGTTTACAGCACGAGCCTCGACAGGGAACTGTGAGACATACGACAACTAAATGTAAAATGTTCAATCACCCGTAATACTGATTTGCGCCCAGAAAAAGATACAATACAAGGACAGAGAGATGGGAAAGAATGGGGAAGAGAGCATTCACATCTACAAGAGAACACACAGACAAACAGCATTCGGAGAGATCCGGAAAGACACCATAGGAGGGAAGAACACAACAGGTTTTAGTGAGGACAGACGGGTGCATACGCCTCACTAGATCTGCAGACAGACAGGATGGGGGAGGGGGGGGCTGTGAGGACGAGATTGAGAGAATAATTCACTCACCAGAGTCAGCGAATTCTGAAGAAGTAGAGAACAGACAGAAAAGAAAGAAAGAAAACAAGGAGGAAAAGAAGAAGAGATGAAAATACAACTTTACAGAACAGGTAGCTCAGAGAGACACTAGCACATTGAGCGAGGCCAAGAGGATCACCCACACACACACACACACACACACTCACTTCCTCAGATCCTGCGAACGCATCCATTCCGTGTGATCGAATGCTTTATAATCATCAGCAAACAACACACAAGGTCTCACCTTTCCCAGGTCCAGTCCTCAACTCCCCGACTCACACTATCAGCCAAAACATTAAAGTCACCTCCTCGTTTCTACAATCGCTGTCCATTCGCTCAGCTCCACCCCACCTGTTGCTCTGCATACTTTGTCACCCCATCTTTCCCCCCCTGTTCCTCAGCGCTCAGGACCCCCACAGAGCAGGTGTGATGTGGTGGTGGATCATTCTCAGCGCTGCAGTGACACTGACGTGGTGGTGGTGTGTTAGTGTGTGTTGTGCTGGTGTAGAGTGGATCAGACACAGCAGTGCTGCTGGAGTTTTTAAACCCTGTGTCCACTCTCTGTCCACTCTGTGAGACACTCCTCCCTCGTTGGTCCACCTTGTAGATGTAGAGTCAGAGACAGTAGCTCATCTGTCGCTGCACAGTGTGTGTCGCTCGTCCTCTAGTCCTTCATCAGTGACACAGGACGCTGTCGGCTGGATGTTTTTGGTCGGTGGACTGTTCTCAGTCCAGACACTGAGGGGTTTAAAAACTCCAGCAGCACTGCTGTGTCTGATCCACTCTACACCAGCACAACACACACTAACACACCACCACCACGTCAGTGTCACTGCAGCGCTGAGAATGATCCACCACCACATCACACCTGCTCTGTGGGGGTCCTGAGCGCTGAGGAACAGGGGGGGAGAGGGCTAACAAAGTATGCAGAGCAACATCAGGACTACAGTCTGTAACAGTAGAACTACAGAGTGCTCCTGTGTGGTCAGTGGAGCTGATAAACAAAAGACAATGGGTCCAGAAAGCTGCGTTAAACTACAACACAGGAACACTTAAAATATAAAGCAATACAAAATAAGATAGAGATTAAATTAGAAGAAGAAATGAAGATGAGATTTCAGAAGCGGAATAAAAAGATTAGTAAATGCAACTCTTTCATAAACATTTTAATTTGTAAAATGATGCCCCTTAGAGAAAAGTGTGTGTTAAAACAGGTGCGACATGTTCTCCCTGTTTCAGCTTTCCTCATCCACAGTGAAAAGGTGTGTGCATCTGTGTGTGCTGCTACGGACACTTATGTGTGTGTGTGTGTGTGTGTGTGTGTGTCTGTTACCTTCACTAAGAGGATCTAGTGTGTGGATCATTAGCTGAAAGATGCTGTTCCTCATCAGACTGTTGTGTAGCGAGGCAGAGCTGCCCCCTCTCTGCAGCCGGGGCTTGGCCTACAACAGGAGAAGAGGAGGGTCAATCACAACAAAGACAGTGCTTCACAACACTGGAGCATTCCACACCAAACCACCTCCTGAACCCTGCTGGGGCTAGGGGCTGAGGTGAGTGTGTGTGCGTGTGTGTGTGTGTGTGTGGGCAGCAGGTTGGGGGGCTGTGCTTGAGGCCATCTGCTCTGTGCAAAACAGCTCTGCCCTCCAGGTTGAGTTAAGAGCGTCTTTCAGCTCAACACCATGGCAACATTCAGCGCAGGCGTCTGGAGGAGTCAGCTGCAAAGGATCATGCAGGTGTGTGTGTGTGTGTGTGTGTGTGTGTCACTGGCAAGAAAAGCTTCACCTAGAAGATTTCTAAAGAAGATATTCATAGCTCCTGAGCGTTTAGAGTATTTCAGTCGGCGCATTCTGGAAATCCATTTTATTTTCTCCAAAATTCCACTTTATTTTCCCCACGTTTTTCATTTTTTTAAGGATTTAGTTTTTTTTTATAGCATTTAGGTTTTAATTGTTTCTTTTCTTTAAGCAACGCTAGGTGAGATCTGGTGTTTTTGCTCCAGGGCTCCCCCTACAGAGTAATTCACTTTCACAACACTGTCCTGAAAGGGTGAGGGAGAAGTAGTTATAATATACATAGTGCATTTTCTGGAGTGCTGAAGTGAGTATTCGCTCTACAACAATCTAATGTTGCTTTAATAAAATAAAACACATTTGTGTTTATTGAAATGCATTGAATGAACTGTTTTCCAAACCAAACACACACTGTAAGGGTTTAACATCCAGCCGAATGTCTGCAGATCCCACTCTGGCTATCGTTTCTCCAGAGTCCTCAGAGTCCTCACTTCACAGGAAATGACACGTACAACAGGCGACCATCGTAAACAGAAGCGGGGAAGGCAGTGTACCAGTCTCTGCTCATGCTACAAGGGCTAATAGCACATAATGCCGACTGCTTGTCCGCATTGTTCAGAGCTAAATGTGTTTAAAAAATTTATTTTTTATTATTATTTTTTTATTTTTGTGCTTTTCCATAATGTTTTTTCCGTAATAGTTTCGCTCCGAATTTTTGTTTTAACCATCATCCGTGTTCTCCACATCCTGGAAAACATAGAACCCTAGAAAAACCAGTAGGAATGCTTCTCTCTGGAAGGGTGTTGTTCTTTTTTTCATTCATTCATTCATTTCATCAGATGCAGTACAGTTATGTTTTCAGAGATAATGCCTTTTCTTATAAAACAGTCCACAGATTTTAATAAACCTGTCAATGTTCATACAGAGTTTCCCAGGAATAAATGTTGATATGTCTCCAAAAAGGGCGGCACGGTGGCACAGCAGGTGGTGTCGCAGGCATACAGCTCCAGGGGCCTGGAGGTTGTGGGTTCGATTCCCGCTCCGGGTGACTGTCTGTGAGGAGTGTGGTGTGTTCTCCCTGTGTCTGCGTGGGTTTCCTCCGGGTGACTGTCTGTGAGGAGTGTGGTGTGTTCTCCCCGTGTCTGCGTGGGTTTCCTCCGGGTGACTGTCTGTGAGGAGTGTGGTGTGTTCTCCCTGTGTCTGCGTGGGTTTCCTCCAGGTGACTGTCTGTGAGGAGTGTGGTGTGTTCTCCCTGTGTCTGCGTGGGTTTCCTCCGGGTGACTGTCTGTGAGGAGTGTGGTGTGTTCTCCCTGTGTCTGCGTGGGTTTCCTCTGGGTGACTATCTGTGAGGAGTGTGGTGTGTTCTCCCTCTGTCTGTGTGGGTTTCCTCCGGGTGACTGTCTGTGAGGAGTGTGGTGTGTTCTCCATGTGTCTGCGTGGGTTTCCTCCGGGTGACTATCTGTGAGGAGTGTGGTGTGTTCTCTCTGTGTCTGCGTGGGTTTCCTCCGGGTGACTGTCTGTGAGGAGTGTGGTGTGTTCTCCATGTGTCTGCGTGGGTTTCCTCCGGGTGACTATCTGTGAGGAGTGTGGTGTGTTCTCTCTGTGTCTGCGTGGGTTTCCTCCAGGTGACTGTCTGTGAGGAGTGTGGTGTGTTCTCTCTGTGTCTGCGTGGGTTTCCTCCGGATGCTCCGGTTTCATCCCATTGCCCAAAAACACACGGTGACTCAAAAGTGTCCGTAGGTGTGAGAATGGGTGTGTGTGTGTTGCCCTGTGAAGGACTGGCGCCCCCTCCAGGGTGTATTCCTGCCTTGCGCCCAATGATTCCAGGTAGGCTCTGGACCCAACGCGACCCTGAACTGGATAAGGGTTACAGATAATGAATGAATGAATGTCTCCAAAAAATTTTTAAAAACTAATAAAAAAGCACATTTTATACCATTTATAATTCTTTCAGGTAAAAAAATCCCTTAAATATTAAATTAGTCTGTTTTTAATTGTAATCTTGTGGTTATATTTTCCATGTAGTAAACATTTTCTATCCACTGTGTTATTGTGGGGGCTATGGCTTCTTCCAGGAGATGGTAATCGTTCTCATGTTTCTATCAGAAGAAGAATAATCAATAAAAATCTCTGATTATTGACTACTACATTTCTGACATTACCCCAAAACTAATTCTGATGGTTCTGAAGTTAACTCTATATCTCAACCTTTTCTAATTTTATTTGGTACATTTTGCTAATATGTTGATAATTTTGGGCCATCCCATAATATACGTGTGTATGATCTCCCTCCGTGCTATTCTTCTCTGTGGTTTTCATATCCCTCAAACCCCCGAAGCCATGGACCAGGTACGTTTCACTTGAGAAACATGCTGTTCATCTTCCACAAACATCGGGTAACTCCAACTTCACTCCATTTTTGAGAAGTGCAGTGAGCACAGAGTTGATTTTCTCAGTGGTGAGGAGGATTAAACACTGTTAAGTTTGCACTGAGACAAGGAATCTGTGAGTCTGTGTGTTGCCTAGACTTGGATCAGACACAGCAGTGCTGCTGGAGTTTTTAACCCTGTGTCCACTTCGTTCAAACTATATTTTTAATGCGACCCACATGTTTTCCGTGATTTTAATCCTGACCCAAGCAACAAAAACAAAGATCGTTTACAAAAACACTAAATTAAATATAGTCGATGTAAAGCCTGCACAAAGGGAGATGTGTTTATTGAATTATTATTATTCATCTCTACAACTCATTTTAATTTTGGCATACGAACCACTCAAGGGTCATGACCCGGGGTTTGAAAAACCTTGCTGTAGACTTTCATCAGTGACTGGACTTCTCTCAGTCCAGCAGTGACATGGAGGGGTTTAAAAAACTCCAGCAGCACTGCTGTGTCTGATCCACTCTACACCAGCACAACACACACCAACCACATCTTTGCTGAACAATACTCCCATACTCTCACTCTGCTCAGGGCACAGGGAGACAGTGGACTGAAGGCGTCACAGCCCTGAGAGAGTCACACGTCTTTCTTTTATTCTATTATTCAGGAAATACATAAATTAAATATATACAACACGTTGGTCTTCAGTGAAGTGAAACTCAAAGAGGTAGACCATGGTGAAGAGGGGCTCACTGCCCTGCTGCAACACATCAAACAGACAATAAACACACACACGACATGCAGACAGAGACGGAGACGGGACCTACCGACAACTTGCTCTCATCCTCCGTTCTCACTGGACTAACCTTTACAAAAGTAATGATAAAAGAGAGAAAAAGAAAGAAAAGAGAGAAACAGAGGGAGAAGAAAAGGCCAAGGACGTGAGACACAAACAAGTGAACACCCGTGATTACACCACGGTACGACACTGGACGCCACAAACACAAACACAGAACAGATAACAGATGCACAGCTGCCCTTTAATACTGCTCTGAGTCTGAGGGAAGAGTCAGATTCTGAAAGGAGTGAGAGATGGGGGTTAGAAATCCAGACTCATATGGGACATACATCTGATTTACATTTCGGGCATCAACGGCACCATCTGCTGCGTAACTGAGCACTTTCTAATCACAGTTTCATGTGGATGAGAGATGTTTGGAAACCCTGGTGCAGATGTTTAATGAAAATGGAGGAGAAAACTGTTAAAGAAATGTCGAGATGTGTGTGGACGAGGTGTGAGAGAAGTATTCATCATTAGGCGCTTTCTCACCAATCTGGGCTTTATGTTTTTTAGCTGCTGATGGAGTTTCACATGGATAGTTTGCTCTCTAACTCGGCTCACTCTCTTTTACACACTGACACACACATAGGGCAAATCCTGGGTCCATCTTACCCCATCAAGTCCAGTGTCCAGTGAAATTCTGAGGACACAACCTCAAACTAATCCATCCAGAACACGCTACAGCCATGGGGGCATGTTGGTTATTACGGTTGCCTTCCAGCGCTGGGATCTTGGGTTCCCAACTTGGTGCAGTTTCCATGTTCTCCCTGTGTCTGCGTGGGTTTCCTCTGAGGTCTCCTCCCACAGTCCAAAAACTCATTTTTGATCTGCATCATCACAAAGAACAGTACTGTGGTCTGTGTTGATCCCAAAGCCTAGGTGCAGTGAGGGGGACACTGTACTGGATGAACGGTGACGTCCTACCAAGGTGCTCTGTGAGGAGAGTAAAGATCCCGGGGCACTCCCTCTGTCTTCCTGACCGTCCCCGTCTTCAATAAACCACTTGGTCCCTCCCTCTCTAATTAATATCTGGTGTGTGGTGAGGGGGATAGGCGTGAATCAGCTGCTGGAGCATCATCCAGGTGAAGACTGCAAACTGCCGGAGGTGCAGGACGCTCCCTAACGCCCCTGAACATTCACTATTGCACTGGAAATATACAACTGTGTGTACACGTGCACTTTGTTCATTCCTATTTATTAACAAAAATTAAATAGTCTGCATCATGTAATGGCTCCTATCATCCTGATATTATCTTACTGTCATACGGCCCATTTAATCTCTATAGGGAAGAGGATCATTTGATAGACTGAAAGCATGTAATTCCATTTCTGTCCGAAGTGTCTACATAGAAAATGGACACACAGATTTGGCCTAGATTAGGGAAGCCCAGATTAGGCCCCACTCAGGCCATGGATGAGATCATTCAGAATTAGCCTTGCTTGCTTATCTAGGATAAGACTGCGCATTTGCTCCTAAAAACACTGGTGAAAGAATGCAGAGAGAAAAGCGTGATCCAAGATTAGCACTTAGCGCTGCATTAGCCTGATGCCTGACTTCCTAGAAGCTTGCCCCCGGCAGGTTTGTAAAGGACCGAAATCAATCAGGCCCTCCCTGAAACCCGTGGAGCTGCAGCCTCACAGAGAGCTGGAGGTGCACATGCATCATTCAGCACTGTACAAAAATAATAGCTAAAAATACCTCGGCCCATCGCACACCACTGCAGCACTTTGGATTCAGCACCTGGTGGGTGGTGGAGGGGTGTAAAACCATGCTCAGCAGCTCCTGAACGAAAGAGGGTTTTAGAGCTGTGGTCAGCGTGCTGTAGGAATGCACCGTCTCTTCACATTAGTTTATATCTGTACATTTACATCACACCAGCAACAAGATGAGCGCAGGTCCCATGCAGCGAGGGTCCAGGAGAGAAATCACAAAGACTATCCACGCCACACAATAACGAGACTAAACACCCACCATCACACAATAACGAGACTAAATACCCACCAACACACAATAACGAGACTAAACACCCACCAACACACAATAACGAGACTAAATACCCACCAACACACAATAACGAGACTAAACCCCCCACCAACACACAATAACGAGACTAAACGCCCACCAACACACAGTAACGAGACTAAACGCCCCCCTAACCCACAATAACGAGACTAAACGCCCACCAATACACAATAACGAGACTAAACGCCCCCCTAACCCACAATAACGAGACTAAACACCCACCATCACACAATAACGAGACTAAACGCCCACCAACACACAATAACAAGACTAAATACCCACCAACACACAATAACGAGACTAAACACCCACCAACACACAATAACGAGACTAAATACCCACCAACACACAATAACGAGACTAAACCCCCCACCAACACACAATAACGAGACTAAACGCCCACCAACACACAGTAACGAGACTAAACGCCCCCCTAACCCACAATAACGAGACTAAACGCCCACCATCACACAATAACGAGACTAAACGCCCACCAACACACAGTAACGAGACTAAACGCCCCCCTAACCCACAATAACGAGACTAAACGCCCACCAATACACAATAACGAGACTAAACGCCCCCCTAACCCACAATAACGAGACTAAACACCCATCATCACACAATAACGAGACTAAACGCCCACCAACACACAATAACGAGACTAAACGCCCACCGATACACAATAACGAGACTAAACGCCCCCCTAACCCACAATAACGAGACTAAACACCCACCATCACACAATAACGAGACTAAACGCCCCCCAATACACAATAACGAGACTAAACGCCCACCAACACACAGAAACGAGACTAAACGCCCCCCAATACACAATAACGAGACTAAACGCCCCCCTAACCCACAATAACGAGACTAAACACCCACCAACACACAATAACGAGACTAAACACCCACCATCACACAATAACGAGACTAAACGCCCACCAACACACAATAACGAGACTAAACACCCAACAACACACAATAACAAGACAAAACACCCACCAACACACAATAACGAGACTAAACACCCACCATCACACAATAACAAGACTAAACACCCCCCTAACCCACAATAACGAGACTAAACACCCACCATCACACAATAACGAGAGTAAACACCCACCAACACACAACAACGAGACTAAACACCCACCAACACACAATAACGAGACTAAACGCCCCTTTAACCCACAATAACGAGACTAAACGCCTGCCATCACACAATAATGAGACTAAACACCCACCAACACACAATAACGAGACTAAACACCCACCATCACACAATAACGAGACTAAACGCCCCTTTAACCCACAATAACGAGACTAAACACCCACCATCACACAATAACGAGACTAAACACCCACCAACACACATTAATGAGACTAAACACCCACCAACACACAATAATGAGACTAAACACCCACCATCACACATTAACGAGACTAAACACCCACCATCACACAATAATGAGACTAAACGCCCACCAACACACAATAACGAGACTAAACGCCCACCAACACACAATAACGAGACTAAACGCCCCTTTAACCCACAATAACGAGACTAAACACCCACCATCACACAATAACGAGACTAAACACCCACCAACACACAATAACGAGACTAAACGCCCCCCAATACACATTAATGAGACTAAACACCCACCATCACACAATAATGAGACTAAACGCCCACCAACACACAATAACGAGACTAAACGCCCCCCTAACCCACAGTAACGAGACTAAACACCCCCCTAACCCACAATAACGAGACTAAACACCCACCATCACACAATAACGAGACTAAACACCCACCAACACACAGTAACGAGACTAAACGCCCACCAACACACAGTAACGAGACTAAACGCCCCCCTAACCCACAATAACGAGACTAAACGCCCACAAACACACAATAACGAGACTAAACACCCACCATCACACAATAACGAGACTAAACACCCACCAACACACAATAATGAGACTAAACACCCACCATCACACAATAACGTGACTAAACACCCACCAACACACATTAACGAGACTAAACACCCACCAACACACAATAACGTGACTAAACACCCACCAACACACAATAACGTGACTAAACACTCACCAACACACAATAACGAAACTAAACGCCCACCGACACACAATAACGAGACTAAACGCACACCAACACACAATAACGAGACTAAACGCCCACCAACACACAGTAACGAGACTAAACGCCCCCCTAACCCACAACAACGAGACTAAACGCCCACCAACACACAATAACGAGACTAAACGTCCACCAACACACAGTAACGAGACTAAACGCCCCCCTAACCCACAATAACAAGACTAAACGCCCACCAATACACAATAACGAGACTAAACGCCCCCCTAACCCACAATAACGAGACTAAACACCCACCATCACACAATAACGAGACTAAACGCCCACCAACACACAATAACGAGACTAAACGCCCACCAATACACAATAACGAGACTAAACGCCCCCCTAACCCACAATAACGAGACTAAACACCCACCATCACACAATAACGAGACTAAACGCCCCCCAATACACAATAACGAGACTAAACGCCCACCAACACACAATAACGAGACTAAACGCCCCCCAATACACAATAACGAGACTAAACGCCCCCCTAACCCACAATAACGAGACTAAACACCCACCAACACACAATAACGAGACTAAACACCCACCATCACACAATAACGAGACTAAACGCCCACCAACACACAATAACGAGACTAAACACCCACCAACACACAATAACAAGACAAAACACCCACCAACACACAATAATGAGACTAAACACCCACCATCACACAATAACGAGACTAAACACCCACCATCACACAATAACGAGACTAAACGCCCACCAACACACAATAACGAGACTAAACACCCAACAACACACAATAACAAGACAAAACACCCACCAACACACAATAACGAGACTAAACACCCACCATCACACAATAACAAGACTAAACACCCCCCTAACCCACAATAACGAGACTAAACACCCACCATCACACAATAACGAGAGTAAACACCCACCAACACACAACAACGAGACTAAACACCCACCAACACACAATAACGAGACTAAACGCCCCTTTAACCCACAATAACGAGACTAAACGCCTGCCATCACACAATAATGAGACTAAACACCCACCAACACACAATAACGAGACTAAACGCCCCCCTAACCCACAATAACGAGACTAAACACCCATCATCACACAATAACGAGACTAAACGCCCACCAACACACAATAACGAGACTAAACGCCCACCAATACACAATAACGAGACTAAACGCCCCCCTAACCCACAATAACGAGACTAAACACCCACCATCATACAATAACGAGACTAAACGCCCCCCAATACACAATAACGAGACTAAACGCCCACCAACACACAATAACGAGACTAAACACCCACCAACACACAATAACGAGACTAAACACCCACCATCACACAATAACGAGACTAAACGCCCACCAACACACAATAACGAGACTAAACACCCAACAACACACAATAACAAGACAAAACACCCACCAACACACAATAACGAGACTAAACACCCACCATCACACAATAACAAGACTAAACACCCCCCTAACCCACAATAACGAGACTAAACACCCACCATCACACAATAACGGGAGTAAACACCCACCATCACACAACAACGAGACTAAACACCCACCAACACACAATAACGAGACTAAACGCCCCTTTAACCCACAATAACGAGACTAAACGCCTGCCATCACACAATAATGAGACTAAACACCCACCAACACACAATAACGAGACTAAACGCCCCCCTAACCCACAATAACGAGACTAAACACCCATCATCACACAATAACGAGACTAAACGCCCACCAACACACAATAACGAGACTAAACGCCCACCAATACACAATAACGAGACTAAACGCCCCCCTAACCCACAATAACGAGACTAAACAACCACCATCACACAATAACGAGACTAAACGCCCCCCAATACACAATAACGAGACTAAACGCCCCCCTAACCCACAATAACGAGACTAAACACCCACCAACACACAATAACGAGACTAAACACCCACCATCACACAATAACGAGACTAAACGCCCACCAACACACAATAACGAGACTAAACACCCAACAACACACAATAACAAGACAAAACACCCACCAACACACAATAACGAGACTAAACACCCACCATCACACAATAACAAGACTAAACACCCCCCTAACCCACAATAACGAGACTAAACACCCACCATCACACAATAACGAGAGTAAACACCCACCAACACACAACAACGAGACTAAACACCCACCAACACACAATAACGAGACTAAACGCCCCTTTAACCCACAATAACGAGACTAAACGCCTGCCATCACACAATAATGAGACTAAACACCCACCAACACACAATAACGAGACTAAACACCCACCATCACACAATAACGAGACTAAACGCCCCTTTAACCCACAATAACGAGACTAAACACCCACCATCACACAATAACGAGACTAAACACCCACCAACACACATTAACGAGACTAAACACCCACCAACACACAATAATGAGACTAAACACCCACCATCACACAATAACGAGACTAAACGCCCACCAACACACAATAACGAGACTAAACACCCACCAACACACAATAACAAGACAAAACACCCACCAACACACAATAATGAGACTAAACACCCACCATCACACAATAACGAGACTAAACACCCACCATCACACAATAACGAGACTAAACGCCCACCAACACACAATAACGAGACTAAACACCCAACAACACACAATAACAAGACAAAACACCCACCAACACACAATAACGAGACTAAACACCCACCATCACACAATAACAAGACTAAACACCCCCCTAACCCACAATAACGAGACTAAACACCCACCATCACACAATAACGAGAGTAAACACCCACCAACACACAACAACGAGACTAAACACCCACCAACACACAATAACGAGACTAAACGCCCCTTTAACCCACAATAACGAGACTAAACGCCTGCCATCACACAATAATGAGACTAAACACCCACCAACACACAATAACGAGACTAAACGCCCCCCTAACCCACAATAACGAGACTAAACACCCATCATCACACAATAACGAGACTAAACGCCCACCAACACACAATAACGAGACTAAACGCCCACCAATACACAATAACGAGACTAAACGCCCCCCTAACCCACAATAACGAGACTAAACACCCACCATCATACAATAACGAGACTAAACGCCCCCCAATACACAATAACGAGACTAAACGCCCACCAACACACAATAACGAGACTAAACACCCACCAACACACAATAACGAGACTAAACACCCACCATCACACAATAACGAGACTAAACGCCCACCAACACACAATAACGAGACTAAACACCCAACAACACACAATAACAAGACAAAACACCCACCAACACACAATAACGAGACTAAACACCCACCATCACACAATAACAAGACTAAACACCCCCCTAACCCACAATAACGAGACTAAACACCCACCATCACACAATAACGAGAGTAAACACCCACCATCACACAACAACGAGACTAAACACCCACCAACACACAATAACGAGACTAAACGCCCCTTTAACCCACAATAACGAGACTAAACGCCTGCCATCACACAATAATGAGACTAAACACCCACCAACACACAATAACGAGACTAAACGCCCCCCTAACCCACAATAACGAGACTAAACACCCATCATCACACAATAACGAGACTAAACGCCCACCAACACACAATAACGAGACTAAACGCCCACCAATACACAATAACGAGACTAAACGCCCCCCTAACCCACAATAACGAGACTAAACAACCACCATCACACAATAACGAGACTAAACGCCCCCCAATACACAATAACGAGACTAAACGCCCCCCTAACCCACAATAACGAGACTAAACACCCACCAACACACAATAACGAGACTAAACACCCACCATCACACAATAACGAGACTAAACGCCCACCAACACACAATAACGAGACTAAACACCCAACAACACACAATAACAAGACAAAACACCCACCAACACACAATAACGAGACTAAACACCCACCATCACACAATAACAAGACTAAACACCCCCCTAACCCACAATAACGAGACTAAACACCCACCATCACACAATAACGAGAGTAAACACCCACCAACACACAACAACGAGACTAAACACCCACCAACACACAATAACGAGACTAAACGCCCCTTTAACCCACAATAACGAGACTAAACGCCTGCCATCACACAATAATGAGACTAAACACCCACCAACACACAATAACGAGACTAAACACCCACCATCACACAATAACGAGACTAAACGCCCCTTTAACCCACAATAACGAGACTAAACACCCACCATCACACAATAACGAGACTAAACACCCACCAACACACATTAACGAGACTAAACACCCACCAACACACAATAATGAGACTAAACACCCACCATCACACATTAACGAGACTAAACACCCACCATCACACAATAATGAGACTAAACGCCCACCAACACACAATAACGAGACTAAACGCCCACCAACACACAATAACGAGACTAAACGCCCCTTTAACCCACAATAACGAGACTAAACACCCACCATCACACAATAACGAGACTAAACACCCACCAACACACAATAACGAGACTAAACGCCCCCCAATACACATTAATGAGACTAAACACCCACCATCACACAATAATGAGACTAAACGCCCACCAACACACAATAACGAGACTAAACGCCCCCCTAACCCACAATAACGAGACTAAACACCCCCCTAACCCACAATAACGAGACTAAACACCCACCATCACACAATAACGAGACTAAACACCCACCAACACACAGTAACGAGACTAAACGCCCACCAACACACAGTAACGAGACTAAACGCCCCCCTAACCCACAATAACGAGACTAAACGCCCACCAACACACAATAACGAGACTAAACACCCACCATCACACAATAACGAGACTAAACACCCACCAACACACAATAATGAGACTAAACACCCACCATCACACAATAACGTGACTAAACACCCACCAACACACATTAACGAGACTAAACACCCACCAACACACAATAACGTGACTAAACACCCACCAACACACAATAACGTGACTAAACACTCACCAACACACAATAACGAAACTAAACGCCCACCGACACACAATAACGAGACTAAACGCACACCAACACACAATAACGAGACTAAACGCCCACCAACACACAGTAACGAGACTAAACGCCCCCCTAACCCACAATAACGAGACTAAACGCCCACCAACACACAATAACGAGACTAAACGCCCACCAACACACAGTAACGAGACTAAACGCCCCCCTAACCCACAATAACGAGACTAAACGCCCACCAATACACAATAACGAGACTAAACGCCCCCCTAACCCACAATAACGAGACTAAACACCCACCATCACACAATAACGAGACTAAACGCCCACCAACACACAATAACGAGACTAAACACCCACCAATACACAATAACGAGACTAAACGCCCCCCTAACCCACAATAACGAGACTAAACACCCACCATCACACAATAACGAGACTAAACGCCCCCCAATACACAATAACGAGACTAAACGCCCACCAACACACAATAACGAGACTAAACGCCCCCCAATACACAATAACGAGACTAAACGCCCCCCTAACCCACAATAACGAGACTAAACACCCACCAACACACAATAACGAGACTAAACACCCACCATCACACAATAACGAGACTAAACGCCCACCAACACACAATAACGAGACTAAACACCCACCAACACACAATAACAAGACAAAACACCCACCAACACACAATAATGAGACTAAACACCCACCATCACACAATAACAAGACTAAACACCCCCCTAACCCACAATAACGAGACTAAACACCCACCATCACACAATAACGAGAGTAAACACCCACCATCACACAACAACGAGACTAAACACCCACCAACACACAATAACGAGACTAAACGCCCCTTTAACCCACAATAACGAGACTAAACGCCTGCCATCACACAATAATGAGACTAAACACCCACCAACACACAATAACGAGACTAAACACCCACCATCACACAATAACGAGACTAAACGCCCCTTTAACCCACAATAACGAGACTAAACACCCACCATCACACAATAACGAGACTAAACACCCACCAACACACATTAACGAGACTAAACACCCACCAACACACAATAATGAGACTAAACACCCACCATCACACAATAACGAGACTAAACGCCCACCAACACACAATAACGAGACTAAACGCCCCTTTAACCCACAATAACGAGACTAAACACCCACCATCACACAATAATGAGACTAAACGCCCACCAACACACAATAACGAGACTAAACGCCCCCCTAACCCACAATAACGAGACTAAACGCCCCCCTAACCCACAATAACGAGACTAAACACCCCCCTAACCCACAATAACGAGACTAAACGCCCACCAACACACAATAACGAGACTAAACGCCCACCAACACACAATAACGAGACTAAACACCCACCAACACACAATAATGAGACTAAACACCCACCATCACACAATAACGAGACTAAACACCCACCAACACACAGTAACGAGACTAAATGCCCACCAACACACAGTAACGAGACTAAACGCCCCCCTAACCCACAATAACGAGACTAAACGCCCACCAACACACAATAACGAGACTAAACGCCCACCAACACACAATAACGAGACTAAACACCCACCATCACACAATAACGAGACTAAACACCCACCAACACACAATAATGAGACTAAACACCCACCATCACACAATAACGTGACTAAACACCCACCAACACACATTAACGAGACTAAACACCGACCAACACACAATAACGTGACTAAACACCGACCAACACACAATAACGTGACTAAACACTCACCAACACACAATAACGAAACTAAACGCCCACCGACACACAATAACGAGACTAAACGCCCACCAACACACAATAACGAGACTAAACGCCCACCAACACACAATAACGAGACTAAACAATCCCAAACACACATTACCAAGACTAAACACCACACACACTCTAACAATACTAAACAAACACTAACAAGACTAAACACCCACCAAACACACACTAACAAGACTAAACCCCACCAAAACAAAGTTTAACGCTGGCTTTAAATAAACCTAGGGATAAACATAGGGATGTTGCTATTTTATTTATATTAAAAGTAAAAAAAAAAAACATTCAAAAAAAGACAGCTGCTGCCATGCCCTTGTAACACAGGACAGTTCCTGTTCTCCATCTGTCCCTGAAAACCCCTGAGAGCCTGCTGTGGTGGGTAATCAGGGACATCAAGAGGGACAGAAATGGACACATACAACAAATCTAGCCACTTGCTAATTAGCGACCTGATTTTCCTTCAGCAGAACTAATTACAAGAGCTGTGACACTTATCAGCACTCAGGGCAGGCAGGACGCCCCAAACCCTAAACATCGATCAGACAGAGCTGAGTCAGAAACTGTACCAGCGTCAGCCCCCAAGTCCACACTGTCCAAAACGTCCAAACCTCAAAACCTCACACTCACCCAGTCATTCACACACTTACACCTGCAGACAGTTTCACACACTCACTCAGTCATTCACACACTTACACCTGCAGACAGTTTCACAGACTCACTCAGTCACTCACACACTTACACCTGCAGACAGTTTCACACACTTACACCTGCAGACAGTTTCACACACTCACTCAGTCATTCACACACTTACACCTGCAGAGTTTCACACACTTACACCTGCAGACAGTTTCATACACTCACTCATTCATTCACACACTTACACCTGCAGACAGTTTCACACATTCACCCAGTCATTCACACACTTACACCTGCAGACAGTTTCACACACTCACTCAGTCATTCACACACTTACACCTGCAGACAGTTTCACACACTTACACCTGCAGACAGTTTCATACACTCACTCATTCATTCACACACGTACACCTGCAGACAGTTTCACACACTCACTCAGTCATTCACACACTTACACCTGCAGACAGTTTCACACACTCACTCAGTCATTCAAACACACCTGCAGACAGTTTCACACACTCACTCAGTCATTCACACACTTACACCTGCAGACAGTTTCACACACTCACTCAGTCATTCACACACTTACACCTGCAGACAGTTTCACACACTCACTCAGTCATTCACACACTTACACCTGCAGACAGTTTCACACACTTACACCTGCAGACAGTTTCATACACTCACTCATTCATTCACACACTTACACCTGCAGACAGTTTCACACATTCACCCAATCATTCACACACTTACACCTGCAGACAGTTTCACACACTCACTCAGTCATTCACACACTTACACCTGCAGACAGTTTCACACACTTACACCTGCAGACAGTTTCATACACTCACTCATTCATTCACACACGTACACCTGCAGACAGTTTCACACACTCACTCAGTCATTCACACACTTACACCTGCAGACAGTTTCACACACTCACTCAGTCATTCAAACACACCTGCAGACAGTTTCACACACTCACTCAGTCATTCACACACTTACACCTGCAGACAGTTTCACACACTCACTCAGTCATTCACACACTTACACCTGCAGACAGTTTCACACACTCACTCAGTCATTCACACACTTACACCTGCAGACAGTTTCACACACTCACTCAGTCATTCACACACTTACACCTGCAGACAGTTTCACACACTCACTCAGTCATTCACACACTTACACCTGCAGACAGTTTCACACACTCACTCAGTCATTCACACACTTAAACCTGCAGACAGTTTCACACACTCACTCAGTCATTCACACACTTACACCTGCAGACAGTTTCACACACTCACTCAGTCATTCACACACTTAAACCTGCAGACAGTTTCACACACTCACTCAGTCATTCACACACTTACACCTGCAGACAGTTTCACACACTCACTCAGTCATTCACACACACCAATGGACAACATTGAAATGCCCCGCCCCCTTGTCTGAGTTTGTCCAATCACAGAGATGGACCTGTGTTTATGTGAGACAGACACAAAGAGCGCGGAGAAATAAGAGCACTGAATAAAAACAGAGAAATCCAGGATGGAGAAATGGCTAAAACCAGAGTTGCTCCTCACTGATGTGTGCTCGAGGCGGGGTGAACAGTGAGCGGCTCATTTTTGTTAAAATGGACGTTTAGATGTTTTGTTTAAAAGGTTGTTTGGGGTGTCTCCGTTGTCTAAAAACCTCCAGATGGCGTTTCTCTGCCGTGAGCAGAGAGAGAGAAAGCCTAGCACCGGACCCAGACACTTTGTTTTTTTACCCATTTACAGACACATGGAGAGGACACACTCTCAGAGCTTTATTCACAGGGTTTTTGATTAAATTCATGAACGTCACCTTTAAAAGAACAGGTGAACAGGGCTGTTTACACAGGGGGAGAACACTGCTTTGCGCTCGGGGTCGGGGTGAACAGCGAGCGGCTCATTATCATTTAAAGGAACAGGTGCTGAAAGCGGGCTTTCTGAACAGCGCTGTTTACACAGGGGGGGAAAACTGCTGGTTTGGACCAAAGCAGGTCACAGACGTTTCATTAAGAAACAGAACTGTGCTCCACTGTGGAGAAAAGAGAGAATATGGAACCTTTAAACCGGCCGAGGTCGTGATGAGAGGCTGAGATGTAGATGTAGAGTAGCCCTTCACTCAGAGCTCATTACTGAACTTGATTGCAATCAGCTCTCTTTCAGTTCACAGAATAACCCTCACTGTGCTCAGGCTAGGACCCCAACTCACTCACTAACCACCGACATGAGCTAACCAGACTCTGAAGCATGATACACCAACGAGCCAAAACATTCAAACCACCTCCTTGTTCCTATACTCACTGTACAATCTCTCATCTCCACTGACCACACAGAGCACTGTAGGGGTCTGTAATTACAGGATGGAGCCAAGGACATAAACCCTGTGTAGATGTGTGTAGGTCATCACATTACTTTAGAGACAAACACAATTTGCACTTGTCGACACCTACATCAAAAGAAAATTCTTTGTACAACAGACACTTGGCAAATAAAATATTCTGATTCTGATGTTATCGCAGGCTTTTGCTTTTGTGTCTCGTGTGTTTATCTGTGTAAGGATTTATGAGGAGAGTTAAAAGTCCCTGCGTTGTTCTACGTACTTTATCCCCATCCCAATACTTGCTCTTGTGCCCTCGTGTTGCTTGTTTGCTTGTGGCCGCCTAAGTGTGAAAGGCTTTAGGGTGTCCTCACAGAAACCAATAACAAAGCCGCCTCAGACAACAGAGAAACACAAACCCTTTAATTGTAACTAGATACATTCATTCATTGTCTGTAACCCTTATCCAGTTCAAGGCGGCGGTGGGTCCGGAGCCTACCCAGAATCACAGGGTGCAAGGCAGGAACACACCGGGGGGTTCCAGTCCTTCACAGGGCGACACAGACTCAAACCTACGGACACTTTTGATTCGTCAATCCACCTACCAACGTGTGTTTTTGGAGTGTGAGAGGAAACCCACGCAGACACAGGGGAGAACACACCACACTCCTCACAGACAGTCACCCGGAGGAAACCCATGCAGACACAGAGAGAACACACCACACTCCTCACAGACAGTCACCCGGAGGAAACCCACACAGACACAGAGAGAACACACCACACTCCTCACAGACAGTCATCCGGAGGAAACCCACGCAGACACAGGGAGAACACACCAACTCCTCACAGACAGTCACCCGGAGGAAACCCACGCAGACACAGAGAGAACACACCACACTCCTCACAGACAGTCACCCGGAGGAAACCCACACAGACACAGAGAGAACACACCACACTCCTCACAGACAGTCACCCGGAGGAAACCCACGTACACACGCAGACACAGGGAGAACACACCAACTCCTCACAGACAGTCACCCGGAGGAAACCCACGCAGACACAGAGAGAACACACCACACTCCTCACAGACAGTCACCCAGAGGAAACCCACGCAGACACAGGGAGAACACACCAACTCCTCACAGACAGTCACCCAGAGGAAACCCATGCAGACACAGAGAGAACACACCACACTCCTCACAGACAGTCACCCGGAGGAAACCCACGCAGACACAGAGAGAACACACCACACTCCTCACAGACAGTCACCCGGAGGAAACCCACGCAGACACAGGGAGAACACACCAACTCCTCACAGACAGTCACCCGGAGGAAACCCACGCAGACACAGGGAGAACACACCACACTCCCCACAGACAGTCACCCGGAGGAAACCCACACAGACACAGGGAGAACACACCACACTCCTCACAGACAGTCACCCGGAGGACACCCACGCAGACACAGGGAGAACACACCAACTCCTCACAGACAGTCACCTGGAGGAAACCCACGCAGACACAGAGAGAACACACCACACTCCTCACAGACAGTCACCCAGAGGAAACCCACACAGACACAGAGAGAACACACCACACTCCTCACAGACAGTCACCCGGAGAAAACCCACACAGACACAGGGAGAACACACCACACTCCTCACAGACAGTCACCCGGAGGAAACCCACGCAGACACAGAAAGAACACACCACACTCCTCACAGACAGTCACCTGGATGAAACCCACGCAGACACAGAGAGAACACACCACACTCCTCACAGACAGTCACCTGGAGGAAACCCACGCAGACACAGAGAGAACACACCACACTCCTCACAGACAGTCACCCAGAGGAAACCCACACAGACACAGAGAGAACACACCACACTCCTCACAGACAGTCACCCGGAGAAAACCCACACAGACACAGGGAGAACACACCACACTCCTCACAGACAGTCACCCGGAGGAAACCCACGCAGACACAGAAAGAACACACCACACTCCTCACAGACAGTCACCTGGAGGAAACCCACGCAGACACAGAGAGAACACACCACACTCCTCACAGACAGTCACCCAGAGGAAACCCACACAGACACAGAGAGAACACACCACACTCCTCACAGACAGTCACCCGGAGAAAACCCACACAGACACAGGGAGAACACACCACACTCCTCACAGACAGTCACCCGGAGGAAACCCACACAGACACAGAGAGAACACACCACACTCCTCACAGACAGTCACCCGGAGAAAACCCACACAGACACAGGGAGAACACACCACACTCCTCACAGACAGTCACCCAGAGGAAACCCACACAGACACAGAGAGAACACACCACACTCCTCACAGACAGTCACCCAGAGGAAACCCACACAGACACAGAAAGAACACACCACACTCCTCACAGACAGTCACCCAGAGGAAACCCACGCAGACACAGAGAGAACACACAACACTCCTCACAGACAGTCACCCGGAGAAAACCCACACAGACACAGGGAGAACACACCACACTCCTCACAGACAGTCACCCAGAGGAAACCCACACAGACACAGAGAGAACACACCACACTCCTCACAGACAGTCACCCGGAGGAAACCCACACAGACACAGAAAGAACACACCACACTCCTCACAGACAGTCACCCAGAGGAAACCCACGCAGACACAGAGAGAACACACAACACTCCTCACAGACAGTCACCCGGAGGAAACCCACACAGACACAGGGAGAACACACCACACTCCTCACAGACAATCACCCGGAGGAAACCCACACAGACACAGAGAGAACACACCACACTCCTCACAGACAGTCACCCGGAGGAAACCCACACAGACACAGAAAGAACACACCACACTCCTCACAGACAGTCACCCAGAGGAAACCCACGCAGACACAGAGAGAACACACAACACTCCTCACAGACAGTCACCCGGAGGAAACCCACACAGACACAGGGAGAACACACCACACTCCTCACAGACAATCACCCGGAGGAAACCCACACAGACACAGAGAGAACACACCACACTCACAAATATAACACCCAAAGTGCAAGTGTGTCCCGTTCAGCTCTTCATGCTCCAAGCCCTTAAACACTTGACCACATCATCAAACGTCTTCAGAGTGCACACTTCCAGGAAGGGCTTAGAGCTTAGGGC
>NC_089801.1:5359093-5376593 GCF_029633855.1 Hoplias malabaricus | reverse complement strand
GGGGTGAACAGCGAGCGGCTCATTATCATTTAAAGGAACAGGTGCTGAAAGCGGGCGTTCTGAACAGGGCTGTTTACACAGGGGGAGAACACTGCTGTGGGGCTTTTCTTTAATGTAACTGTGACTTCCAGATAATTATTCATTATTTACACTGTTAATAAGAGAACAGACGGCCTCTGTTCTGGGTTTGCACTCCTGCGTTATGAAGCACGTGTGTAAACAGGGGTCTGTAAATCCTTGGATTCAGAGATAGATTTCTAGATTACTACAGATTATGAGAGTCATGTTTCTTCTCTGTATGCAGCACGGCTAGAAATACACACACAGGTCGGATGGGTGTGTTTACGTGTGTTTAGATGAGGAGGAGGAAGTGCAGAGGTCAGATCTCACGGCTCGTACGTGAGTGACGAAGACAAACAAACGTCTCGTAGGAGAATCTGATCTGACACAGAACTGCGTGGAATTACGCCACGATCCACCGTCTACGGACTGAGCTCCGGATCCCTCTCTGGACGGGGGCAGTAATCCCACACACACACACTGAGACACAGAGGGAACTGAGCTTAGAGAGAACAGGAGGCTACAGATCACACACACACACACACACACACACACACACACACGAGAATAACTTCAGAATAACAAACAAAACGAAGCACGATTACTTTGTTCTTACTGTACAGTAACGACTGCTCACATGCTCTCGCTCTCTTCTTTGTTTCATTTCTCTCACTCTGTCTCTCGCTTTCTCTCCATCTTTCAGTCTCTCCCTCTCACATGCCCTCACTGTCTCTCCTTGTCTCACTCTGTCTCTTTTGCACTCTCTCCTTGTCTCAATCACTCTGTATCTCTCACTCTTTCTCGTTCTCTCACCCTAGCTCCCCTCGTCTCTCTTGCACTCCGTTTCTCTTTCTCTCCCCCCATTTCTGTCTCTCTCAAGGTCATTTGAGGTTCTCAGACTCCTTGTTCTGAACAGACTCCTTCTCTGGTAAAACCCCTGGTAAATTCTGTAATCCAGCAGCACACTTCAACCGAGAAAAAGGCTAAACAAAATTAACCTACAGTCAATCAAGCTGTGGTAAGTGTCTTTAAACCCCCCTCCAGTGAAAATCCAGAGTTTAGCTCTGTATGTGTGTGTGTGTGTGTGTGTGTGTGTGTGTGTGTGTGTGTGTGTGTGTGTGTGTGAATATGTGCTGCTCTTTCTGTTCTCCTGATCTCTAGGTGGGACTGAGGGTTATGAGTTTGTCTGGAGCTGAAGTGTTTCACTCGTCCTATACTCAGCCTATAAAGCACAGGGGGGTGGTGTGTGTGTGTGGTGGTGGGGTGAGGTGTGTGTGTGTGTGTGGGGGGGGGGGGTCCTCTGCTTTGCATGGCTGTGATTAAATTTCTTTATGTACTTAGAATAAATCCTGATTTAGTTAAAGCTTTACAGTACAGATTTCACAGATCATATCTCTTCAAAACTCATTTCCATCTCATGTCACTGAGCAACCTAAATCCATCGGGATAATCAGCGCCAAGGAGGATCCTTCCTGTGATCCGGCACAATCGCTATACTGCGCCAACACACACACACACACACACACACACACCCCAACAATGAGCAAGACATAACTAAATAGTGTTGTCAAAAAAGACTGAACTCTTCTCTAAATGTTACAACCATTCATTCATTTTGTTCATTCATTTATTCATTCATCGTCATTTGGGCTCTACATGGAGTCATTGGGTGCAAGGCAGGAACACGCCAGGAATTTATTCACTCACTCAGTCACTCACATTCTCCCTCACCCAGTCATTCACATTATCCCTCACCCAGTCATTCACACTCACACCCACCCAGCCTCTCACATTATCCCTCACCCAGTCATTCACATTATCCCTCACTCAGTCATTCACACTCACACTCACCCAGTCACTCACTCACCCATTGATTCACACTCACACCCACCCAGCCACCCACATTCTCTCTCACCCAATCACTCACACTCACCCAGCCACTCACTCACACTCTCCCTCACACAGTCACTCACTCACTCACTCTCCCTCACCCAGTCACTCACTCACTCAGCCACTCATTCACTCACTCACTCACCCAGTCACTCACACACACACAAACACACACACACACACACACCAAAATAACGAGATGCATAATTTTATTTCCAAAACCAAACCAGACAACAGCGAACCATAACTGTAATCCTCTCTCTCTCACACTGTTAGAAGCCGCTGGATGAGCAGCAGTTCCACTAGCAGCTGATGCAGGAAAAGCCACATCTGATTACGTCAGGAACGAGAACTCCCTCGTCTCCAGAGGCGAGCGTTCCCAGCGCCGTTCGCCAGGGGCTCAAACTGTGTCTGAAACAGAAGGTGGAGACACCGATACCTTGCTGCATGTGCTGTCTCGTGAGTCAGTGCCTCCGAAGGCAGCGTTTTGACACAAAGACACCAATCAGATTTGAGACCCACAAGGTAGAAAGGAACTAGCAGGAATAGTTCCAGCTTTGGACGTTGTGGCACAACAAGCAGGCGACAATCACACGATTCAGACACGACTCGGGGTCCTCCTCCCTCCGACAGCATTTAGGACGTTTCAGACACTGCCCAAATACTGGTCATGCATCCAGCTGGAGGACAAACCCTGCAAAAGCAGGACCTGGGAAGCCGCCGCAGAGATACATTTAATGCTCTTACAAGACTTCGCATGTCTCTGAGGATTTTTTTTTTCCACAAATGTAGGACACAATTTGTTCCACTTAAGCCAGGGTGGCTGCTCTGGCATTTGACATTGTTTGAATAATCCCACATGAGCAGAGAGGACTGTCCGTGGAGCACAATCCCACCGCTGCAGGGTACACTCTGACATCACGCTCCATTACCAAGACGCCTGGAGCTTCCTAGAAATACTGAAATCACTCGAGCTCTCACCCTAACCAGCCTTTATCCTTTCCTCTGCTACCTCCCTCCTCCTCCTCCTCCTCCTCTCACTCCTCTTCATCCTCCTCCTCTCACTCCTCCTCCTCCTCTAACTCCTCTTCATCCTCCTCCTCCTCCTCTCACTACTCCTCCTCTTCCTTCTCTCACTCCTCTTCATCGTCCTCCTCTCACTCCTCATCCTCTCACTAATCCTCCTCTCAATCCTCCTCTTACTTCTCCTCCTCTCAATCCTCCTCCTCCTTCTCTCACTCCTCTTCATCCTCCTCCTCTCACTCCTCTTCATCCTCTTCCTCTCACTCCTCCTCCTCCTCCTCCTCTTCATCCTCCTCCTCCTCCTTCTCTCAATCCTCCTCCTCCTCCTCTCCTCCTCTCACTACTCCTCCTCCTCCTTCCCTCAATCCTCCTCCTCTAACTCCTCTCACTACTCCTCCTCCTCATTCTCTCAATCCTCCTTCTCCTTTTCTCACTCCTCTTCATCCTCTTCCTCTCACTCCTCATCCTCTCACTACTCCTCCTCTCACTACTCCTCCTCCTCTTTCTCTCACTCCTCTTCATCCTCCTCCTCTCACTCCTCATCCTCTCACTAGTCCTCCTCCTCTCACTCCTCATCCTCTCACTACTCCTCCTCCTCTCACTCCTCTTCATCCTCCTCCTCCTCCTTCCCCTCTCCCTCCTCCTCCTCTCACCCCTCTTCCTCCTCAAGCTCTCACTCCTCTTCATCCTTCTCTCATTCATCCTCTTTCTCCTCCTCTCACTCCTCATCCTCTCACTCCTCTTTCTCCTCTCACTTCTTCTCCTCCTCTCCCTCCTTCTCCTCTCACTCCTCCTCCTTCTCCTCCTCTTACTCATCCTCTCAATCCCCCTCCTACTCCTCCTTTTACTCCTCATCCTCTCAATCCTCCTCCTCCTTCTCTCACTCCTCTTCATCCTCCTCCTCTCACTCCTCATCCTCTCACTACTCCTCCTCCTCTTTCTCTCACTCCTCCTCCTCTTCCTTTTCCTCTCCCTCCTCCTTCTCTTTCACACCTCTTCCTTCTCTAACTCCTCATCCTCCCACTCCTCTTCATCCTTCTCTCATTCATCCTCCTTTTCCTCCTCTCACTCCTCCTTCTCCTCTCACTTCTTCTCCTCCTCTCACTCCTCTCCCTCCTTCTCCTCTCACTCCTCTTCCTCCTTCTCTCACTCCTCCTTCTCCTTCTCTTACTCATCCTCTCAATCCTCCTCCTCCTTCTCTCACTCCTACTCCTCCTCCTTCTCCTCATTTCATTCCTCCTCCTCCTACAATTTCTTATCCTCGTCTCACTCCTCCTTCTCCTCATCTCATTCCTCTTCCTCCTCCTCCTCCAACTCCTCATCCTCTCTCTCCTCCTCCTTCTCCTCTCACTTCTCCTGCTCCTTCTCCTCTTCTCACTACTCTCACTCCTCCTCCTTCTCCTCATTTCTTCTCCTCTCACTCCTTCTCTTTCTCCTCCTCTCACTCCTCCTCCTTCTCCTCTCACTCCTCCTGGAAGAGGATTCTCCTCTTCTCACTACTCTCACTCCACCTCCTCCTCCTTCTCCTCATTTCTTCTCCTCCTTCTCCTCCTCTCACTCCTCCTCCTTCCCCTCCTCACTCCTCATCCTCTCACTCCTCCTCCTCTTCCTCCTCCAACTCCTCATCCTCTAAATCCTCCTCCTTCTCCACCTCTCACTCCTCCTCCTCATCCTCTCACTTCTGTTCCTTCTCCTCTCCCTCCTCCCTCTCACTCCTCATCCTTCTCCTCCTCTCACTCCTCTTCCTCCTCAAACTCCTCATCCTCTCACTCCTCCTCCTTCCCCTCATCTTACTCCTCCTCCTTCTCCTCTCACTCCTCCTCCTTCTCCTCCTCTCACTCCTCTTCCTCCTCAAACTCCTCATCCTCTCACTCCTCCTCCTTCTCCTCCTCTCACTCCTCTTCCTCCTCAAACTCCTCATCCTCTCACTCCTCCTCCTTCTCCTCATCTCACTCCTTCTCCTTCTCCTCTCACTCCTCCTCCTTCTCATCCTCTCACTCCTCCCCCTTCTCCTCTCACTTCTTCTCCTCTTCCTCTCCCTCCTCCCTCTCCCCATCCTCCTTCCTAAACTGACTCTGGGGGCTGAATTAGAGCCAAGTCTGAACACGCCTGACGCTACTGAGTTTGTTAGAAACTACAGAGAGTAGAACAGTTCGCTGATTACACATCAAGGCTGAGGGATTAAGCCTAGTCCTGGGTTTTATTTTCCGTTTACGATCTCCACTCCACAGCTGGCTTTAATACACACCTGGGGACCTGGCCCTGGATCTAATGAAGACTTATTTTCATTCAAAACCAACGTTGTGACGGAGTATTTGTGCATTACGCCATATGAAGCAAATCACAGACGAGTGCATACGTGCGAGCAGTGCCATCTAACCCACTAAACAAACCACTACCTGTTGCCAGGCAACATAGAGGGGTCGACTCTTTGGTGTGCAACTTGTGTTGTTGAAAATGTAGTACATGGAAAACGCCAGGAGAAAATCGCCATCCTTCCATCCTGCATTTTTTTTCGCTGTGTCACGCCGGGGTTCTGTCATTCCCTGCCAGTCTGTCTCCATCCTTCTCTCACTCCATCTCTCCTTCTTGTCTCTGACATTCCTGGCCATGGGTACTGAGCTTTATTTTTACACCTCACTCTCTCCGTATAAGGTGAAACGTACATACACATGAAAGGATTCATGAAGTGAATGGATGAATGAGTGAGAATGACGGCTCCTCTGCGCTGGACTGGTTTGTTGTGATCTGTTTCTCTGTGACATCAGTGAGCAGTGTTTTAGGTAATAGCTCACCATATATATATCATAGCATATTTAAATCTGCATGAGTGGCGAATGAGCAAGGATTAGTCAGGCGTGACTAGTAGGGAGTGAATAACAGTGTGTGGATAGCAGGGAGTATAAAGTAGGGAATAAGTAGCACGGAGTGAGAAGTAAGGACTGAGTACTGAGTTTTAAGGAGGGAATATTCCAGTATAGTGAGTAACATACGTGGGTAACAAGGAGTAATAGGGTGTGAGTAGTAAAAAGTGAGTAGTAAGGAGTGTGTAGTAAAGAGTAAGTAGTAGGGAGTGTGCAGTAAGCAGGTAATAGTGAGAAGTGAGTAGTAGGGAGTGATTCGTAAGTAGTGAGTAGTTAGTAATAAGGGGGGGTGAGTAGGGAGCGAGTTGTATGGAGTGAGAATTAGGAAGTGTGTAGTGAGTAGTGAGTAATAAGAAGAGAGTAGTAGGGCGACGCAAGGAGTGTGTAGTAAGAAGAAATTAGTAGGGAGTGAGTAGTAGGGAGAAGTGAGGAGTGAGTAGTAAGAAGAAAGTAGTAGGGAGAAATGAGGAGTGACAAGTAAGAACTGAGTAGTAGGGAGAAGTGAGGAGTGAGTATTAAGAAGAGAGTAGTAGGGAGTGAGGAGTGAGTAGTAAGAAGAGAGTAGTAAGTAGTGAGTAGTAAGGAGAAGTGAGGAGTGAGTAATAAGAAGAGAGTAGTAGGGAGTGAGTAGTAAGAAGAGAGTAGTAGGGCGACACGAGGAGTGTGTAGTAAGAAGAGAGTAGTAGGGAGTGAGTAGTAGGGAAAATTGAGGAGTGAGTAATAAGAAGAGAGTGGTAGGGTGACGTGAGGAGTGTGTAGTAAGAAGAGAGTAGTAGGGAGTGAGTAGTAGGGAGAATTGAGGAGTGAGTAATAAGAAGAGAGTAGTAGGGTGACGCGAGGAGTGTGTAGTAAGAAGAGAGTTGTAGGGAGAAGTGAGGAGTGAGTAGTAAGAAGAGAGTAGTAGGGAGTGAGGAGTAAGAAGAGAGTAGTAGGGCGACGCGAGGAGTGTGTAGTAAGAAGAGAGTAGTAGGGAGTGAAAAGTAGGGAGAATTGAGGAGTGAGTAATAAGAGGAGAGTGGTAGGGTGATGTGAGGAGTGTGTAGTAAGAAGAGAGTAGTAGGGAGTGAGTAGTAGGGAGAATTGAGGAGTGAGTAATAAGAAGAGAGTAGTAGGGTGACGCGAGGAGTGTGTAGTAAGAAGAGAGTAGTAGGGAGAAGTGAGGAGTGAGTAGTAAGAAGAGTGTAGTAGGGAGTGAGGAGTGTGTAGTAAGAAGAAAGTAGTAGGGAGTGAGGAGTGTGTAGTAAGAAGAAAGTAGTAGGGAGTGAGTAGTAAGAAGAGAGTAGTAGGGCGACGCGAGGAGTGTGTAGTAAGAAGAGAGTAGTAGGGAGTGAATAGTAGGGAGAATTGAGGAGTGAGTAATAAGAAGAGAGTAGTAGGGTGACGTGAGGAGTGTGTAGTAAGAAGAGAGTAGTAGGGAGTGAGTAGTAGGGAGAATTGAGGAGTGAGTAATAAGAAGAGAGTGGTAGGGTGACGCGAGGAGTGTGTAGTAAGAAGAGAGTAGTAGGGAGAAGTGAGGAGTGAGTAGTAAGAAGAGAGTAGTAGGGAGTGAGGAGTGTGTAGTAAGAAGAAAGTAGTAGGGAGTGAGTAGTAGGGAGAAGTGAGGAGTGAGTAGTACGAAGAGAGTAGTAGGGAGTGAGGAGTGAGTAGTAAGAAGAAAGTAGTAGGGAGTGAGTAGTAGGGAGAAGTGAGGAGTGAGTAGTAAGAAGAGAGTAGTAGGGAGTGAGGAGTGAGTAGTAAGAAGAAAGTAGTAGGGAGTGAGGAGTGAGTAGTAAGAAGAGAGTAGTAGGGAGAAGTGAGGAGTGAGTAGTAAGAAGAGAGTAGTAGGGAGTGAGTAGTGAGTAGTAAGAAGAAAGTAGTGGGGAGTGAGTAGTAAGAAGAGAGTAGCAGGGAGAAGTGAGGAGTGAGTAGTAAGAAGAGAGTAGTAGGGAGAATTGAGGAGTGAGTAGTAAGAAGAAAGTAGTAGGGAGTGAGTAGGGAGTTAGTAGGTAGGGAGTAGAGAGGGGTACAAAGGGGTGAGTAGAAGAGTGTGAGTAGTAAGGAGTGTGTGGTGAGGAGTGAGTACCTAGTAGTAGGGTGTGAGTAGTAAATAGTGAGAAGTAGAGAGTGAGTAGTGAGGAGTAGGGAGTACTGAGGATTGAGGGAAGGGAGTGAGTATTAAGGAGTGTGTAGTGAGTGGTAGTAGAGTAGTAGTGGAGTAGTAGTAGTAGTAGTAGAGTGGTAGTAATGAGTAGTAAATAGTGAGTAGTAACAAGAGAATAGTATGGAGTGAGTAGCAGGGAGTTAGGAGTGTGAGGGGTGAGTAGTAAAGAGCAAGTAGAAAGGATTGTGTGATGAGTAGTAAGGAGTAAGAAGCAGGGAGTGAGGAGTGAGTAATATGTGGTGTGAGATGATAGATGTATGGATGTACTAATAAAGCAACACTTAAGACTTGATGTTTTTGCTCCTGGGCTCCCCCTACTTCAGAATGGAAAAAATGAAATTGGGGGTGGTTTCCTACCCTCTTCCAAAAGTTACATAATGCAGTTTCTGCAGTGCTGAGCCCGGAGAAGCAACAAAAGAGGCTCTATCCGCCCTTTTACAGCTCAGTGGAGAATCACAATAAATTTGATGCTGACATTTCAAAGTAGAAATACTACCTAGTGTTGCTTTAATGACTTGCATATGGAATGTAATTAGAAAACTGGCTCACAGACCAAAAAAGATTAATACTGCACAGTAATGCTGCATTTGGACTGGAACCAAAGACATAATGGACATCAATAGGAGAGGAAGTACTGCAGTAAAAGACGAGGGAGGAATAAAGAACCGTACGTGGCTCTGGCTCACCTTGGGCTGAGGTTCCACCACCTCCACGACCTGGTTTCGGTTCATGAGGCCCTTGACCATGCCCTCCACGGAGCTGTTGAACTTCATGAAGAGCACGTACGTGGCGTAGGCCAGCAGCAGCGTGATGCTCTCCCAGTAGCTGATGTAGTTGTCCAAGAAGAAGACGATGAGCATGATCAGGCCCAGGATGTAGAAGGACACGTCCCGGAAGAGGGGCCACCACGTCAGGTTGAGGATCTCTTTGGAGAAGACGGCGCACATCCCGATCACAAAGAGGATGTTGAAGACGGCCGAGCCCACGATGGTGCCGATGCCCACGTTGCTGTGTGAGATGAAAACGCCGATCACGGATGTAAAGAGCTCAGGGGCCGAGCCTCCCGCGGCCATGAAGGTGGCGCCGGCCACGTCGTCCGAGATAACCAGCTTCTCGGTGATGACCGTAAGGGCGGGGACGAAGAACTCGTCGCACACTATAGCCAGCGCGATGAACATGTAGAGCATGCCGATCATGTGCAGCACCACCGCTCCCCGGCGCCTCTCTTCCAGCGTGAACAGGTCCTCGGGGTACTCCCCCTGGCTCTCGTTGGCCTCCGCCGGCGCCGAGGAGCGCATGGCTTCGGGTACATCTTCCGACAGGTTGTCGTGGCTGCCCACCTGAGCAGAGAGTAGTGTCCTGTGAGGGGCGGGGCCCTGAAGCTCCTCCCACTGGGAGGCCGAGCCCCATGAGAAAAAGGCACGCAGGGAGAAGGGAACGGAGCTTATTGCTAAGAGGCCGAGGAGGAGCGCGAGCACTCGGATGGCTTGCAGCTTCCTCCGGACACGCGGCAGTCGCTGACCCATGGCGGTACACTCAGCTAGCAGACTGTGTCACGGCGCTTATCAAACACCATGCATGCTGCTGCCGCTGCGCAGGGGAATCAGCTGGATCCAGATGTGCTTCAGCAATCCAGAGGCTTCCTCATAGTAGCCTGCGTTATAATAAGAACAACAACAAGGCAAGGTCAGTGCCACGCGCTGCACAAAGTCAACAATATGAATCCAATCAACGTGCCATGCACACACACATACTGTTTGATATTAACTCTGAGGCAATCTGTGTGTGTGTGTGTGAGAGAGAGAGAGAGAGAGAGAGAGAAAGCAGGCCCACGGGAAGGTCTCTCAGTGCTGACTGGCTCCTGTGCTCAGCTGTCTGCACGCTCAAGGTCACCGTGAAACGATGCAATGTCAAAACCATCTCCGACAGAAGAGATTAAATGCATCCATCGCCGCTCATCCCAGATTCAGCCACCCACATTGTTTATAGCCATCTCCAGCTCCTGCGCTCTTTCTACGTGCTCCCCCTAACCGTCCAAGGCTCAGGTAGTCAAAGCACGCTTTCAGAGAAAAAGGCAAACAGGCAAGGCAGACAGGTGCTGGGTTTCCAGGGGTACAGAAGCACGTCAGCCCTTACATGTTACTGTAGAAACTGTGCGGTGCACGCTATTATTAGGCTTTACATTAGGCATCACTGGGCTCTACAGCAGAGACCAAAACTGCATTGTCAGGCACACACACACACACACAGTGCCAGACTCTCAAATTCAGGCTCAAAGCTCACTGAGCCTTGGGGAAAAAGAGCACAGGAAACCCTGATCAACTGGACGTCTCTATCATTTATCCAGCTCTAATTAAAACCTAACACTAGCGCTAAACTCATCTTGTTGACACGTCTGTTAAAATGACAGCTACCTATAAATCGAGGACTTTAAAGCAACACTAGGTAGTATTTTCACCTTAAAATTACAGTTTGAAAATCATAGTGATGTCCCACTGAGCTGTAACAGGGAGAATAACAGAGTGTCTTTGCTAATACAGCCTCAGCACTGCAGACACTGCACTGTCCAACTTTTGCAGGAGGGTTGGAACCACCCATATCCCTCCTCTGATTTCAGGACAGTGCTGTAAAAGAATGAGTACATTACACTATTTCAACACTAAGCTGAGTTAGTTACCAGTCAGAGCACTTAAATAAGCTTTAAACAATGTAAAAACTAAAGAATCGCCCCCAGTCCTGACCCCAGAGAGCAAGATCTGACCTCAGCAACATTAGCCATTAGCGTTAGCTTTAGCCAAACGACCTTGCGGAGTAAGTGAGGGTCTGTCAGAGTTGGGTACGCACCTGTTGGGTTAAATTTGACACTACATTTCAGACTATTATTCGTTCAAAGTCGCGTTGTCATCATGAATGACAAAACTCGAGTCTGTTTACTGGTCACGCAGACTAGCACCTCGTTAGCATTACCCTGTGGTCGCCGCGTCAGCGTAAACCTCCCTTTTCTGAAACAAAATAAGTAAAAATATATAGTGTGTTTAGGTGAAAAACGCACTGCTCTCTCATCAGTCTACAACAGACACTGAACTGAAGGAAAAACCATTATGAGTTCACTGCTGTGCTTGTGATGTCACAAATACCAACACTATACGCATATATATATATATATCTGTTCATGCCGAAGTTAGAATAGTTTCTGAAACGAACTTCATATAAGCTGTGTTTGTTAAACAGAACAGCCAATCAGAACAGAGGTCATTTACATATAACATCCTTAAAGGAAAAGTAACAAAAACCAAAGCTCATTAAGATTAATTTACAACATGGTGTATAATTTGATTGAATACGGCCTGTCCTGTGTCACTGATGAAGGACTAGAGGACGAGCGACAAACACTGTGCAGCGACAGATGAGCTACTGTCTCTGACTTTACATCTACAAGGTGGACCAACGAGGGAGGAGTGTCTCACAGAGTGGACAGAGAGTGGACACAGGGTTTAAAAACTCCAGCTGCACTGCTGTGTCTGATCCACTCTACACCAGCACAACACACACTAACACACCACCACCACGTCAGTGTCACTGCAGCGCTGAGAATGATCCACCACCACATCACACCTGCTCTGTGGGGGTCCTGAGCGCTGAGGGACAGGGGGAGAGGGGGGGTGACAAAGTATGCAGAGCAACAGATGGACCACAGCCTGTAGTAGTGCTCCTGTGTGGTCAGTGGAGCTGAGAGAATGAACAGTGAGTGGAGAATCAAAGAGGTGACTTTAATGTGAAAACCAGCAAATTTAATGTCAACACAAAACTGTGCTGCTGCTGAATCGGATGAAATAAATGTACAATATACAGTTATATGAATGTGTGTTAGTATATTACACTACAGACTGGAAACGCCAAAACAAGGAGATGACACCTTAAAAACAATAAATAAACACGAATAAAGGACAGAGTTAATCACCTTTACTCACGTTGAGAGCTGCTCGTTGGAAGCCAGCGCGCGTCCGTGCCTCAGGCACCTCTCTCTCTCTCTCACTCTCTCTCCTCTCGCTCTCTCTCTCTCACTCACACTTTCTCTCTCTCTCGGATGGTGACGGCGATGATGATGATGCTGCTCTTTAGAGGCGGAGCTCCGAGCGCAATGCATTTTCATGATGGGCAGTCCGAATCGGTTGAATTGAACCGAATCCTTCAAACTCGGTTTAAACGAATCGAGTTAAATGATTCATTGTTTTATAAGTATTCTCAACGGTATAAATTCCTGCAAATATTTCTCAACACAGTCTTACCACTATACAATAAAACTATTTGTTCTTTAGACTGTTAGATAAATTGAGCAGTATCCAAAAACGATTGGTTAAAAACAAAGTGAACTGCCACCAGTCCTGTACCCATAGAGCAGGATCTTACCTCAGAAACATTAGCCATTAGCGTTAGCTTTAGCCAAACGGCCCTGCGGTGAGGTTTAGAGTCTGTCACTGTTGCTAACACTCTTTTTGGTTTAAAACAGACACATTTCAGATTATTATTATCTCAAAGTCATGTTGTTGCCCTGAGTGATATATCTCTGTTTACTGGTCACGCAGAATAGCACTTTATTAGTCAGAGTAGACCTCGGCTTTCTTCCTTTTCTGAAACAAAACACTTTGAAATACAGTATTTAAAGATTAAAAACCTACTGACCTACCACCCGTCTAAATGTGGAAACTAATCTACAGCTCATTATGAATTCCCTGCTGTCTGACATGAGCTTGTTTCTGTGTTGGGTTGAATTTGTGTTTTTGAGATCTGAATGTTATTTACATTTGAATTTATTGGCCTGAATTGTTCAAATCTTAATATTTAACCACCTTACAAATTTCAGTTTATCAAATGCCATATTGATATCGTTTAAAAATACAATATTCAGATAAATATATATGAAATATAAAAAGTCTGGTATGTATAGTAATAATAAATATTTATTATTTATACAGGCCTACAGCTAATTAATGGACGGACATGTTGGAGATTCTATTTAATATTTACATTTTATTAGTATTATTTCTATTGTTCTTCTACACATTGTGATGACCTACATTATGTGAGATCTTGCTGAGAAATGTTCTTTTTTTAATGTTTTGATTTTCTCATGATGGATTAATTTGAACTAAGGAATCGAATCGATTCAGGATTCGATTCAGAAGAACAGTTCATTCAAAAGTAGGGTTGAGATCTTTCTGTTGGTGATCCTCGGGGCTGACCTTCAGCTACTGTTATCGGTTCTTTTGGTTTGGTTTTGTTGTTTATTTATTTATTTACAGGTAAACAGCGTTGCTATGAGGGAGCGGTTGCCGTGGTGACGCCTATGGCAGCAGCAGCACCATGTCCCCACAAGATCCGCCCCCAGTAGAGCTGGAGCATCTCAGCTGAGCACAAAACTTTCCACTCCACTCAGCACTGCTCTGAGCTGTTATTATGAGGTGTGTGTGCTTCTGTTACAGAGGAGTACGTCACTTAACTGAGATGATCAGGGCTCTGTTTTAATTGCATCAATTGGCTTAAGTCAGCAGAAAAACTGTGCATTCAGATGTCTATAAACTTTTGGACACACAGTCAGGCACCCTGCCAACATTTACATAATCAGTTTAGTTTAAAAAACAACTGGGAATGATTAAAAAATAACAAACACACACTTCTCTGTCACGCTCACATGAACACATCTCTCAATCACTGTCAAACACACACACACACACACAGAGGCAGACAGACACACACACAAGCAGACAGACACAGACTCATACACACATGCAGCCACCTACCTCTGTCACACTCACAAACACACATATCAATCACTGTCAAACATGCACACGCACATTCACAGGCACTATCAGAAACAGACACGTGCTGACGCACACACACATACGCTCAGACACACACACACACACACGCTCAGACACACACACACACACACGCTCAGACACAAAAACACAAAAAATACACACACAAGCACCTCTCTGTCACACTCACAAACACATCCCTCAATCACTGTCAAACACATACAGAGAGAGAGAGACCCACTCACACACACAACAACTCTCTCTCTGTCTCTCTCTCTCTCTCTCACACACACACACACACACACACACATGTCTCTCATTAGAAGTGTGTGACTGATGGACGCATTGATGAGCAGATAAGAACTGCACGAGTCAGGATTTCTTTTTTAAAGCGCTGTGGCATTTTCTAGCCCATCAGCATTAACAAGCTCTCTCTCTCTCTCTCTCTCTCTCTCTCTCACACACACACACACACACACCACCTCTCACACCACCTCTCACACCACCTCTCACACCACCCACCCTAACACCCAGTGTATGATGATTCACTGTTTGATAATCTTGATTCTGATAACGTGTAGGAAAATGTGTGTGTGTGTATAAAGGCCACTGGCAGGTTTACCGATCAGATCAGCTGTTTTTCCTACAATGGTTTGTTGCGAAGCATGAGCTGGTGGAAAAGAACGGATCAGTCATGGGACCGCTTTGATTTGGCTCAAATCTGTCCAGGAACAAAACAGTAGTGACTGACCCCATCTCAAACCCACACACACATACACACACACACACACACACGACTAACATCCCCGTCGGCTAAATCCAGCTTTTGTGTTACTCACAGCTCAGTAGATCAGTCAGCAGTGAGGTGGAGGGCAGTGGGTAGTTTCTGATGGTCAATTCTCGTAAAGACGGACAAATCAGGCCCATGAACCCAAACTGCACACACACACACACACACACACATAGATAACCAACATATGTACAATGTAAGATGCAACATAAATAATTTATATTCTGATGTTTAAAAATATCTCTCAGGTCCATTAATCAGTGGACAGTTTCTGTCCGAAGGGCAGCTGCTGTAGAAATATTACACTGACGTGGTGGTGGTGTGTTAGTGTGTGTTGTGCTGGTGTAGAGTGGATCAGACACAGCAGTGCTGCTGGAGTTTTTAAACCCCTCAGAGTCGCTGCTGGACTGAGAATTGTGATTTTTTAACACGACACAACCGTTAACACAATGACAAACGTGTGGTAGAGTGTTTGGATTTGGATTCATACACGGCACAAAAACACTTAAAATTATTCAGACACTTAATGTAATGTGGGAGTTGCCAAAGACTCAAAGGATCTGGGACTCGCGGGGGAGAAAACTTGTAGCTTCACTGGGACTGTCTTGGGGCTGTGGAGTTATTTTAGGGTGCTGCGTTGTTGATTGTGTGTGTGTGTGTGTGAGGGGTGTGTAGAGAAAGATGTTGTGGTTGTGGTTGTTGGCGCACACAGTCGAACGGAATTGTGTCACTTCACACCAAACACTTGTTCCTTTCTGCACTTATACCCTTTTAAGGCACTTAAATACCCATCTTCTGACACGTTTACTATGTTAACTATGTGTTCTAGATATCAGAACCTTTCCCAGTAAACAAGGAACGTCCCCGGACGTTCAAAATAGGTCTAAAAGTAGTCTGTCCGTCAAGGACATATTTTAAACGTCAATGGACGTCCAAAATCCATCGTAATAAGTTAGTTAAGTGGTGACCAATCGATAACGTCAGTGGACGTCCAAAACGCGTTTTATACAAGTTATTTATTTCGGGACCAATTAATAACGTCAGTGGACGTCCAAAATACGTCTAATAGTCGTCTTTTCAATGTCTGTGTTTGGACGTCTTTTCAACTTTCATTTTCAACCTTAAGAGAACGTTGATTAGACGGCAGTCATTACGTTATTACAACGTTGAATCAACGCCTAAATGTTAACTGGGTTTGGTTCTATCCCCTCCACTGTTAGGTAGCGTTTAGCTTTGTTTATTCTTCGAGTGACGGAACTCATGAACTTATGAAGAAGTCGAATTGCAACACACAGCTCACTGGCGCCCTCTCGCGTGGAAAGCGATGTCTTCAAGAAAGCCATGTTTCACGGCCTCTGACTGAGGAAGAGAAGGTCTATTGACCGGACACGAGATATTTACCAGATACACGCTACACACAGTGCTACTAACGGAATTAAAAAGAGCAAACCAAGCTTAGAACAGACAGTGAATACCTCAACAAACCCCATGTCCACTCTCTGTCCACTCTGTGAGACACTCCTCCCTCGTTGGTCCACCTTGTAGATGTAAAGTCAGAGACAGTAGCTCATCTGTCGCTGCACAGTGTGTGTCTTTCGTCCTCTAGTCCTTCATCAGTGACACAGGACGCTGTCGGCTGGATGTTTTTGGTCGGTGGACTGTTCTCAGTCCAGACACTGAGGGGTTTAAAAACTCCAGCAGCACTGCTGTGTCTGATCCACTCTACACCAGCACAACACACACTAACACACCACCACCACGTCAGTGTCACTGCAGCACTGAGAATGATCCACCACCACATCACACCTGGTCTGTGGGGGTTGTGTGTTGTACATTAGCGTGTTACATATTTGTGTTTGATATATATTATATCTGTATTTATTAGATATATTCACAGTCGAAAAAATTATTAATATTCCGTTTAAACCAAAGCCTGGGAGCAATGCTGTTAATTGACCACAAGAGGGCGGTGTTAGACAACAGTTATTAAGCCACTAAACAAAGTATTGAAAAGTGTTACATTCTGTGATTCATTTCTGGACGTTTTTGATGTTTATGGGAACACAGTCCGGTCCAGAGTCAGATAGAGAACATTTTCAAAACTGAATCAGTGTCTTTTTTATTTTTAAATGTGTTAAAAGATAACCTCCACCAATTGTTCATTTTGCGTCACGGTGGAGCAGCTGGTAGTGTCTCTCTCACAGCTCCAGGGTCCTGGAGGTTGTGGGTTCGAGTCCCGCTCCGGGTGACAGTCTGTGAGGAGTGTGGTGTGTTCTCCCTGTGTCTGCGTGGGTTTCCTCCGGGTGACTGTCTGTGAGGAGTTTGGTGTGTTCTCTCTGTGTCTGCGTGGGTTTCCTCCGGGTGACTGTCTGTGAGGAGTTTGGTGTGTTCTCTCTGTGTCTGCGTGGGTTTCCTCCGGGTGACTGTCTGTGAGGAGTGTGGTGTGTTCTCTCTGTGTCTGCGTGGGTTTCCTCCGGGTGACTGTCTGTGAGGAGTGTGGTGTGTTCTCTCTGTGTCTGCGTGGGTTTTCTCCGGGTGACTGTCTCTGAGGAGTGTGGTGTGTTCTGTCTGTGTCTGCGTGGGTTTCCTCCGGGTGACTGTCTGTGAGGAGTGTGGTGTGTTCTCTCTGTGTCTGCGTGGGTTTTCTCCGGGTGACTGTCTGTGAGGAGTGTGGTGTTTTCTCTCTGTGTCTGCGTGGGTTTCCTCCGGGTGACTGTCTGTGAGGAGTGTGGTGTGTTCTCTCTGTGTCTACGTGGGTTTCCTCCGGGTGACTGTCTCTGAGGAGTGTGGTGTGTTCTCTCTGTGTCTACGTGGGTTTCCTCCGGGTGACTGTCTGTGAGGAGTGTGGTGTGTTCTCTCTGTGTCTGCGTGGGTTTTCTCCGGGTGACTGTCTGTGAGGAGTGTGGTGTTTTCT
>NC_089801.1:5336593-5354093 GCF_029633855.1 Hoplias malabaricus | reverse complement strand
ACTTCTGTGAAGCAATGATATTAAAAAAAAGAATAAGAGGGAAGAAGGAGAGAAAAATACAGGCACTCATGCATTGCCAGAGGCAAATAGAAGTGGCATCTTGCCACGTTCTGCCCAAGCGTCCACACACATCACACTTCACACCGCTCCTATATCATTCCTCACTCTGGAGCTTGAGGGTAATGAGTAACACATGACTCAGCAGGAGAAATCAAGGAGAAATTGCAGTTGTGAGGTTAAACATTCGCATTCAGAGGATGCACACACACACACACACACACACACACAAGGAAACCAGCCTTGTCCCATGCAACGCTGTGCTAATTCACAGACATAATCTTAGGCTCTTTCAGAATAAACCTGCACTTAGTCAGAGACCTGTATCCCTTTTTATTTCACACAGCTTCTCCAGAGTTTCACATAAAAAATAATCTGTAACACTGCAGTAGAAACCCTGACATCTCCACTTCAGTCTCATCTCCGCCTGAAGCTACAGGCTTGACCCTAACTCTGTTTCCAACAGCCGGGACCGTCAAAGCTCATCAGAACGTCCAGACGGTGAAAAGCACAGTTTCTGGTCCATTTCCTGACCCCGGCGCACGGCGAGCGGTTTTAGGTGGTGGTGCAGTCTGGTCTCTAATGCCCCGGAGCCTGAAATATTCCAGTCGTCCTCCTTCTAATGCTCCGTACGGCTGTTTAATATCTCCCACAATCAGAGAATCAGAGAGGGATATGCTTGTGGCTCACTGTCGAATCTCAGGAGGGGTGTTCGTGAAGAGCTCCAGTGTTATACTCCATTACCAGGGAAAGATCTGCTTCAGCTTTGTGGGAAAAAAAATAAAACCTTCAGCGTTTCCCATCTGGACTCCTCTCAGAACTAAACCGTGCTTTAGCTTTGATTTATTCCGAATCATTTTGGCCCTTTAGCCTCTTGATTTCAGGCTACGTGAGCTAGCCTCTGTGCTACAGCTTAGGAATACCACCAAATCACCAAGAATAAATGCAGCACAAGCGTATTCTAGGGCCACTACGGGGAATTGCTAGGAGTTAGAAGTGTCTCGAAGGCCTTCCAAGACGAGCAGAGGTCTAGACTGACGTCTAGAAGGACTTCTTCCAAGGCGAGCAGAGGATCTTGTGGAAGGCCCTCCTGAAATCCTGGTTGAAGATGGTGTAGATGACGGGATTGAGGGAGCTGTTGCAGTAGCCGATCCAGAAGAAGAACTTGAAGAGTGCGTCAGGGATCTGGCAGTGCTCCCTACACACGCCATACAAGCTGTAACTGAAGAAGAAGGGGAACCAGCAGATCACGAACACGCCCATCACCACGGCCAGCACGAAGGTGAAGCGCTTCTCCCTCACCTGCGACGCCCTCCTCTTCACGCTGCTGCTGCTGCTGCTGCTCTTCCTCCGACCGCTCCGCTTCCTCCGCGAGGAGAAGAGATCTCTGGCTCTGCTTCCGGCTCGGGACGTCCTCCTCAGTTCCGCGTCTGTAGCTCCGATCTCCGGGCTGTCGATGTGACTCCTGCTCGGCGTTGGATCCCTCACCTTTGCACCTTTGGTCTCCGACGAAGAGGTGACCTCTGGTTCTCCGTGGCTGGGAGACGTCCTGGGCACGCCCTCTTTATCTTGTCGAACAGTGCCCGTTTTCCCGTTCCTCCCCGGATCTCCCCACCTGCGTGGCCCTGCTGAACCCATTCTCCGTCTGCGTGGGGGCATCCAAGCTGTGCTTCTTCTTCTCCGACATGGTCCTCGTCCTGGTCTTGGCTACTTGGTAGATCCTGATGTAGACGAGCACCATGATGACGCAGGGGGCGAAGAAGGAGGCCGTACTGGACGAGAGGATGTACCAGGTGTCGTCATTGAGCTGGCACTGCGGCCCCTCGGAAGTGTCCGTCTGGCTGTCGGCCAAAAGCAGAGGCGGCGAAGAGATGACAGCAGACACTAACCACACGGCGAGGATGACCGCTTTCACGCGACGAGGCGTTCTCTTCAGATTGTACTCCACGGCTCGCGTCACAGACCAGTACCTGTCCAGGCTGATGGCGCAGAGGTGGACGATGGACGAAGTGCAGAAAAGCACGTCCAGCGCCAGGTAGGCACCGCACCACGCGCTTCCGAAGAGCCAGTAACCCGTCAGCTCATTGGCCAGCGAGAAGGGCATCACCAGCGTGGCCACGAGGATGTCCGCTGTGGCCAGGGACACGAGGAACAGGTTCTGCGGTGCTTTCAGGGCTCTGCTGGTCAGTACCGCGATGACCACCAGCACGTTGCCCACCACAGTAAAGAGGATGAGGAAAGTGACCAGTGCTGCAAGCCCCGCGGCCGTGGCTGAGGAGTACGGGGCCCCCGCGTCCCTGGATGAGTTTGGGGGGCCTGCGCTGGTCCCGTTCGGCCCCTCCATCCTTTCCTTCGCCCCTTCACATCGACTCCTTTTCTTGGACACGGCCAAAGATGCTTTCTCTCCAGGCAGCTCATGCACTCTCTGTGCGCCTACAGTTTCCAACACTCTCCTCTCCCGCTTCTCTCCACCCGTTTTCCAGTAAGGAACGCCCTGCCGAGCTCTGATTGGCCAGAGGCTGCACTTGCCTGGAAACGGGTGGGGGAAACCACATTATTTTGTCACTTGCACCACCTGTTTTCAGGTAACCCCGCCCTCCCGCGCTCTGATTGGTTCAGTGCTGACGCTCAAGCTTGGATTGGATGACAGAATACCGGGCAGTGTGTTTCACAGCCAATCTGAGCGCAGGAGGGCGGGGCCTGCCGGAAAACGGGTGGGAACAGAGAAAGCGCGTCTGCTGGAGAGAGAGAGACGGGGAAAGAGAACCAGAGCAGATCGACAGAAGCAGAAATAGAGATTCGGGATCTTTAAAGGCTGGATTCTGTCCTTCTTTATTCACTGAGGGAGGAGTAAACAGAGAGACGTCATCATTCTGGCTCGTATTCTGAAACAAATCATTGTTCTCATTGTTGTGGTAAACAAGCACCTGATGAGCCCTCTCTCTCTCTCTGAGGCTGTGGAGTAGTCTGTCTGCATCTCTCTGATGAGTCTCTCTCTCTGTGTGTGTGTGTGTGTGTGTGTGTGTGTGTGTGTGTGTGTTATGGGCAGGTTTTTATGCCATTATCAGATTCCATGATATTCTTAAATGTACCGTGAATCTCTCTAGTTCCTACAGAGATTCTTTCCCTTTACGAGCCGGGAATAAAGAGCACACTGCCAGAAATGCACAGTCTCTCCCTTTGTTTGTGTGTGTGTGTGTGTGTGTGTGTGTGTGAGAGAGAGAGAGAAAGAGAGAGAGAGAACCCAGGATTTAAAGCAGAAATGACAGGAATGAACACTTTCCTATGTTCAGCTCTGCCTCAATATCATGGACCAGGGTGGTCTTACTGGACACCAGAGGCCAAGTGAACACACCCTAGAAGATGCATAATACACACAGAACCCCACGAGCCCCACAGCAGTGTTCTCCCCCTGTGTAAACAGCCCCTGTTCAGAACGCCCGCTTTCAGCACCTGTTCCTTTAAATGATAATGAGCCGCTCGCTGTTCACCCCGACCCCGAGCGCACAGCAGTGAGGAGCGAGGAGCAGAAGCTCTGGAGTTTAAGCCGCTCTTGCTTGGTTCTCTGTAACGTTAGGGTTAGGGTTAACGGGAACATCTATGATTGTGGGGAAGCACTCTTCTCTCTGGTTTGTTCAGAAGCTCCTCGTCTTTTAAGGTGGAATGGGGTGTTTGAGGATAAAACAACTGTTGTTTGTTGGTGTTGTGCAGTGTAAATTGTCTGTAAGTGTTTATTCACTGTTTGAATTCCCACAGAAACTCATGTGTAACTCGATGTGTTTAGTTTTGTAGCACTGTCGCTAATGCAGTTAGCCGTCTCCTGAGTTTGGAGACATTTCCACCTTAAATGATCTGAAACAGCAAAAATAAGTCAGTGTTACCCCCCTATGGAGCAGGAATAGAGCAACATCCTCATCTCGGTCAGTGCTTTTCAGCGTTTGGAGTCTCTCCGTTGTCTAAAAACCTCCAGATGGCGTTTCTCTGCCGTGAGCAGAGAGAGAGAAAGCCTAGCACCGGACCCAGACACTTTGTTTTTTTACCCATTTACAGACACTGGGGCTTCGTAAACACATTAGAGAGGTTTCCAGAGCAAACCAACTGCAGGGGAAACATCCTCAGAAATTTATAAACAGTGTTTTTTATTACAGTCGTGAACGGCGCCTTTAAGGTTAAGTTGGTGATCCTTATGGAGAAGTTAATGGTAAGTCTCCACAAAATGGACAGAAGTCTATGTAATGACCCCACAGTTCAGACAGAAAACTGTGTGTGGTGTATGTTTTCACTGCGACAGCTGGGTCAATATATAACTTCAGATTCCCGTGGGAGGATGGTGGACTTCTCCTTTAAGAGCGGAGCAGTGCTGTCTTTGATGCATCTCTTTGATTCCTAATAGGGTGAAGTGTCTCTGTGGCACAAAGATCTTCATGATTCTTTAACCTACACACACACACACACAAACTCCAGAGGCTCACAGCCTTCACTTTTAATGATCTCAACTCGTCTTGACAATGAAGTGGAAATTAGCGTTCACCGACTAATGAACTTCATGAACAAGACATTACAGTCTTTCATACCCTCACCAAACACTCCGCATCGTCAACACACACACACACATGTACACACACACACACACATGTACACACACACACACACACACGTACACACACACACACGTACACACTCACACACACGTACACGTACACACATGTACACACACACACACACACACGCACACAAAAGATGACTAAGTCTCATCTCTCATTTTGCTCCTCAGTGTTGAGCCTTGTGTTAATGGGATGCAGTTATTATTTTTATGAATATTACACAGTGCTTCGCTGACAATAATCATCTAAAACAACACAGGCCTCCGCCTTAAAACCAGGACTGAGCCTGGACTCCCACACGGTCTGAGTTTATTGAGAGTGGAGAACAATGCGGCACAAAAATACTCATTTATTATTATTTAAGTTCGAGTTATAAAAACACTGCACTCACTGTCCACTCCCTCAGCTCCACTGACCACACAGGAGCACGCTGTAGTTCTACAGTTACAGACTGGAGTCCATCTGTTGCTCTGCATACTTTATCACCCCCTTTTCCCCTGTTCCTCAGCGCTCAGGACCCCCACAGAGCAGGTGTGATGTGGTGGTAGATCATTCTCAGCGCTGCAGTGACACTGACGTGGTGGTGGTGTGTGAGTGTGTGTTCTGCTGGTGTAGAGTGGATCAGACACAGCAGTGCTGCTGGAGTTTTTAAACCCCTCAGCGTCTGGACTGAGAACAGTCCACCGACCAAAAACATCCAGCCGACAGCGTCCTGTGTCACTGATGAAGGACTAGAGGACGAGCGACACACACTGTGCAGCGACAGATGAGCTACTGTCTCTGACTCTACATCTACAAGGTGGACCAACGAGGGAGGAGTGTCTCACAGAGTGGACAGAGAGTGGACACAGGGTTTAAAAACTCCAGCAGCACTGCTGTGTCTGATCCACTCTACACCAGCACAACACACACTAACACACCACCACCACGTCAGTGTCACTGCAGCGCTGAGAATGATCCACCACCACATCACACCTGCTCTGTGGGGGTCCTGAGCGCTGAGGAACAGGGGGTGACAAAGTATGCAGAGCAACAGATGGACTAGTCTGTGATTGTTATTAAAACCATCCTTTGAATGTTTAAGGGATGTATAAAAATAACAGCTTAGAGATTTAAAGCTTGTTTTAAGGACGTACTGATGCCATAATGTAGTTAGCTGGACAAGACCATGGGTCTGAAAGGATGTGGAGTGCCCAAGAATAATTTTTTATATAGTGTTTGCAGTCGTCGAGAAACAATTGTTCAGTAGCTCTGTCTCTTGAGAGTCAACCAGCATTTGCGTGTGTGTGTGTGTGTGTGTGTGATGGCTAGCTCCTGCTGAATTATTGCAGTGGACTTCATTACAGAGCTGAGATGAATAGTTTTGCACGTTATGAATCAGACATTTCTGTCAACTGCTCTCAGCGCTTTGTCCAGAGCGAACAAAGAGCCGCACAAACCAGGAGCATGTGAATATGGAGAATCACACACACACACACACACACAGAGGCATCTCCACACAAAGGCCTCTCTCTCTCTGTGTGAGTGTGTGTAATAAAGCACTCAGGGTGAGGGATAATAGATCATGATGGTGGTGGCTGGCGCCGATGTTGCTGATGTCCTCCCTCGGTGGAGGAAGAGCAGATAAATTAGGGCTTGATTGCGATGGCGTCACTGATTAACCTCCGTAGATAAACATCTTATTTAAAGCCTTTTAATGGCTCTGAAGAAGCAAATAAATTCACGAATGCGGCGGGAGGCCGTGGGATTTTCCAGAAAAGAACACCCCACACGTCCAGGCGCCGGAATCCTCAGGTGCAGCTTCTGTTACTCGTCCCTCGCTCGAGTGCGGTTTTTAAATGTACTCGATTTTCAATGTCAAAATATATATTCTGGGAGCCTACCCAGAATCACTGGAAGCAAGGTGGGAACACAACCTGGAGGAGGCGCCAGTCCTTCACACGGTGACACACACACACACACATTCACTCACACACTCACACCTACGGACACTTTTGAGTCTCCAATCCACCTACCAACGTGTGTTTTTGGACTGTGAAGAAGGAGGAAACCCACACAGACACAGAGAGAACACACCACACTCCTCACAGACAGTCACCCGGAGGAAACCCACACAGACACAGAGAGAACACACCACACTCCTCACAGACAGCCACCCAGAGGAAACCCACACAGACACAGAGAGAACACACCACACTCCTCACAGACAGTCACCCGGAGGAAACCCACACAGACACAGAGAGAACACACCACACTCCTCACAGACAGTCACCCGGAGGAAACCCACGCAGACACAGGGAGAACACACCACACTCCTCACAGACAGTCACCTGGAGGAAACCCACGCAGACACAGGGAGAACACACCACACTCCTCACAGACAGTCACCTGGAGGAAACCCACGCAGACACAGAGAGAACACACCACACTCCTCACAGACAGTCACCCAGAGGAAACCCACGCAGACACAGGGAGAACACACCAAGTCCTCACAGACAGTCACCCGGAGGAAACCCACGCAGACACAGAGAGAACACACCACACTCCTCACAGACAGTCACCCAGAGTGGGACTCAACCCCACACCCTCTAGGACCCTGGAGCTGTGACAGAGACACTACTTGTTGCTCCACTGTGCCGTCCTTGATTGTGTAATATATACTTTTAGTTAAAAATACAAACATTCTCCGCTCTTTTGTCATTGTGCGGTGACTGTGTGTCGTATTAAAATCCCAGACTCATTGTATTCAACAGAAAAGAACCTAAAACTGAAGCCATGTGGAAAGTGAAGAGTTTATTGGGCGCTGCGTTGGTTCTGAGCTCCATCAGGAAAAAGCTGCAGAAGACTGTGATGGGTTTGTTCTGTTCTTGGGGACAATACTGTGTCCAAAAGTCCGTGTGAGTGTGGGTTTAGACCAGTTACAGATGGAGGCAGTGTCAGAGTCGGGAACAGAGCGCAGTGACACTGTGTTTTTAAGTTGTTTTTGTATAAAGCGAGATTGTGATTTCTGATACAACACAACACTCACAGCGTAAAATCACAAAACAGGAGAATGTTTAAACTGTGAATTAAAAAGATACATTTTAAAACTTCCTGGTAAACATTTATCACAACACAGTATCTACAGCAACTACCGGACAATGGCTCGTTTAACAGTAGGAAAGCAGCAGAAAGTTCCCTGAGATGGGAAGGCGCACTCTGGAATGACAGTGATGTTCTGTTCAGAGGGAATTAACTCCACCAGGAAACTCTGGTAAAAATGACCCTGTATCCACAGGTGAAAGTAATCCTGCTGAACAGAGCTGAAGACTGGGAGCTGTAACAAAGGCAGAGGGGTGGAATATTTACCCACTGTCCCTACTGAACCCACTGTACCCACTGAACCCACTGTCCCCACTGAACCCACTGTCCCCACTGAACCCGGAGGAACACCAGTCCTGCGGAGCTGTGGCCAGATGCCTGCCGCGTCGAATGAACAGTGGAGAGAAAAGTCTCTGTGGCCTTGTGTCTGCAGAGAGACAGGGAGGAATGTAAACAGGGGACTCAGAGGAACACGGCTAAAGGCAAAGACCCTGAGGCAAAGCCAAGTGTAAAAATGTGCAGAAGAGCCACAAGATTACAAAGGTTCAGATGTAAATAAGGGACCTGTGATTGGTCCGGGCTCTGAACGACAGCCGCTGGCCACAACACCACACAATCACACACACTCACACCTGTGGACAATCTCTGATATTCACCCAGTCACACACACACTCACACACTCACACCTGTGGACAGTCTCTGATATTCACCCAGTCACACACACACACTCACACCCCCACACACACACACACACACTCACACCTGTGGACAGTCTCTGATATTCACCCAGTCACACACACACACTCACACCCACACACACACACACACTCACACCCACACACACACACACATTCACACCTGTGGACAGTTTCTGATATTCACCCAGTCACACACACACACTCACACACACACACCTGTGGACAGTCTCTGATATTCAGCCAGTCACACACACACTCACACCCACACACACACACTCACACCTGTGGACAGTCTCTGATATTCACCCAGTCACACACACACACACACACACACACCTGTGAAGAGATGGATGGAATGGACAGAGAGGGCGTCATTAAGAGGATAAGGACAGGGACAGAAGAAGGTTTTAAGCGGCAGTGGCTGACTTCCTTGACCAAGGTAAAGGACACCATTACGAACCACTCTCTCCCTCATCCCTGTCCATTAGACTCATCACCACAGAGAGAGAGAGAGAGAGAGAGAGAGAGAGAGAGAGAGGGAGAGACAGTGAGAGACAGAGGGGTGGGGGCTGAAAAAGATGGAGAGAGAGAGAGAGAGAGAGAGAGAGAGACAGTGAGAGACAGAGGGGTGGGGGCTGAAAGGGATGGAGAGAGAGAGAGAGAGAGAGAGAGAGAGAGAGAGAGAGGAGGGCTGGGTGCTTAAATGTAATAAATATTTAAACAAATAAATAAAGTTTGATTAAAGGAATATATATTAGAGCCCAGGAGTCGACGGCGCATTAATCTCCGGAGGCGGCGGCTCGAGCAGGCCGTCCATTACACCGCATATGATTAAGTGGTCATTCCATTTAAAAACGTGGAACGTAAGAAACGTCAGGAACGACAGAAGAGTGAGTGATGCTTAGAGCTGCTGGCGAGGGGGAGCTGGCAGGGCGAGACATACAGAGAGAGAAAGGATGTAAGATGTGATAGAAAGAGGAAGAGAGAGAGAGTGAGGAAGGGGGAGAGATGGGGAAAGAAAGGGGAGAAAGTGTGTGAGAAAGAAGAGGAAGAGAGAGAGGAAGGGGGAGAGATGGGGAAAGAGAGGGGAGAAAGTAAGAGGGACAAAGAGAGACAGGCAGGAGACAGTGTAAGAGAGAGTGACTGGGAGAAAGAGAGAGAGGGGGAGAAAAGGAGCATGTGTGAGAGAGAATGAGACATGAGAGAGTATACAAATGGGAAAAAGGAGCAAATGAGAAAGACATTGAGACCTGGTGTGTGTGAGAGAGAGAGAGAGAGAAAGGGGGAGATGGGGTAAGAGAGGGGAGACAGTAAGAGGGAAAAAGAGACAGGCAGGACACAGTGTAAGAGTGAGGGAGCCTGAATGAGTGGGAGAAAGAGAAAGAGGGAGAGAAAAGGAGCATGTGTGAGAGAGTATACAAATGGGAAAAAGGAGCAAATGAGAAAGACAGTGAGACCAGGTGAGAGAGAGAGAGAGAGTGAATGAGCTCCAGTATCTCTCTACAGTACCTGCCTGACTCCAGAGCCTCTATGTGGTCAATGCCTACAAATGTACACATTAAACCTGAGAGAGAACCTGCCGAGCTGAAACTGGGGGAAGTACCATTCAGTTCAATGTTCCACTGGGTGCGTAATGGCCTCCATGATTCGCATAAACATTCACAAATTCACTCAGAATTCATCTCGGCAGATGTGCCCAATCCTCTCACTGCTCCAGACGGAGCCCTGCCGCTATAGACTCCATTCAGACACACAACACTGGGGTAATGAAGCAGCCGCAGACTTCCACTGAAATGCATTTACTCTGAAATTAAGCCCCTGCACTTGACAGAGGCGTAGCTCGATTATCCCACTCCTACGAGACGGGCTTGTTATAGAAAGTTGTTTCCTTCAACGGAATTTTCCGTCCGCATGTTTGGAGTGATTTCAGAGATGCTAAACGGCGGCGGCGCGATGTTTAAACCCTTTCTGCTTCGCCGTGTTGAGAGGATGATGTCACCTGCGTTGGCTGAGCAGGATCTTCTCCAACAGCTTCCTACAGCCAAAGCCATCCACCCGAGCTGAGCTCCTTCATTAGAGACATTCAGGGACAAACGCTGCACGTCGTGCCAGGCTTTAGAGACTGTAATGTTCATTTACACCTGAGATATTTTCCTTTTGTCTGTCTGTAAATGTTGCATCTGTATATACACACTATATAAATTATGAATTGATAATATCCAGTAACTGTGACTGTCTGTGAGGAGTGTGGTGTGTTCTCCCTGTGTCTGCGTGGGTTTCCTCTGGGTGACTGTCTGTGAGGAGTGTGGTGTGTTCTCTCTGTGTCTGTGTGGGTTTCCTCCGGGTGACTTTCTGTGAGGAGTGTGGTGTGTTCTCTCTGTGTCTGTGTGGGTTTCCTCCGGGTGACTGTCTGTGAGGAGTGTGGTGTGTTCTCCCTGTGTCTGCGTGGGTTTCCTCCGGGTGACTGTCTGTGAGGAGTGTGGTGTGTTCTCCCTGTGTCTGCGTGGGTTTCCTCCGGGTGACTGTCTGTGAGGAGTGTGGTGTGTTCTCCCTGTGTCTGCGTGGGTTTCCTCCGGGTGACTGTCTGTGAGGAGTGTGGTGTGGTCTCCCTGTGTCTGCGTGGGTTTCCTCCAGGTGACTGTCTGTGAGGAGTGTGGTGTGTTCTCTCTGTGTCTGCGTGGGATTCCTCCAGGTGACTGTCTGTGAGGAGTGTGGTGTGTTCTCCCTGTGTCTGCGTGGGTTTCCTCCAGGTGACTGTCTGTGAGGAGTGTGGTGTGTTCTCTCTGTGTCTGCGTGGGTTTCCTCCAGGTGACTGTCTGTGAGGAGTGTGGTGTGTTCTCTCTGTGTCTGCGTGGGTTTCCTCCAGGTGACTGTCTGTGAGGAGTGTGGTGTGTTCTCTCTGTGTCTGCGTGGGTTTCCTCCAGGTGACTGTCTGTGAGGAGTGTGGTGTGTTCTCCCTGTGTCTGTGTGGGTTTCCTCCGGGTGACTGTCTGTGAGGAGTGTGGTGTGTTCTCCCTGTGTCTGCGTGGGTTTCCTCCGGGTGACTGTCTGTGAGGAGTGTGGTGTGTTCTCCCTGTGTCTGCGTGGGTTTCCTCTGGGTGACTGTCTGTGTGGAGTGTGGTGTGTTCTCCCCGTGTCCGCATGGGTTTCCTCTGGGTGCTCCGGTTTCCTCCCACAGTCCAAAAACACACGTTGGTAGGTGGATTGGTGACTCAAAAGTGTCCGTAAGAGTGTGTGTGTGAGTGAATGTGTGTGTGTGTCTGTGTTGCCCTGTGAAGGACTGGCGCCCCCTCCAGGGTGTATTCCTGCCTTGCGCCCAATGATTCCAGGTAGGCTCTGGACCCACTGCGACCCTGAATTGGATAAGATAATGAATGAATGAATGAATATCCAGTAAATCACCAAGCTGAAGTAACTGATGACGTGGTCTTTAAGACAGCGCTAAGAACAACTGACGCACTTCTGAAAGAAGTCTATGTTCACGTCAGAAAAGCAGCAGCTGCAGAAGAGAACTACTTCCTAAAATCAACCATCACAGAGACAGATGATCAGTACATAAGCTCATTTAAGTCTGAGTCAAATCCAATCTTCACAGCACTGATCAAGCTTGGACAATGCTGTTGAAGGAGTGTGACCTTTTAGCCCTCAGACTATGCTGCATGAGTATCTGCACTGGTATTGGAGGGGCAGGCAGAACCTGCAACGATTGGTCTCCTCAGTTCCCAAACGACTAAACTGTGTCACGACAAGCAACAGTGGGGAATGTTCCTGTTTGATTTCAGAAGGAACGGGAGATGAAATGTAGCGTTTAATTTATTGAAGAATAACTCTTAATAAAACCTGATGATGTCTGATTCACAGCCGTGCTGCTGGAGTTTTAAACCCTGTGTCCACTCATTGTCCTCTTTCCACTCCAGCAGCACTGCTGTGTCTGATCCACTCGTACCAGCACAGCACACGCTGACACAGCACCACCACCACGTCACAGTCACTGCAGAGCAACAGTGTGACTACAGTCTGTAACTGTAGAACTACAGAGTGATTTTTTTAGGGTTAGAACTGATCAGTGTTAAAACACAAAGGCTCCTCATTAATACTGCAGAGACCTTTAGTGGCCACTTGTCGACATCGTATGCCGCGTTCCGGGACAAGCATTTAGAAACATCCCAGTACAGGTGAGTGATAAATGTTTTACGAAGCACTTCAGGAGGCACTTAAGCTCTCGGTGTAAACAGGTACACAGTAGTTTCAGCTCCTCTGTGTGAGCAGGCTTTGCTGATAAAGCACTGTCTAGTGTCAGCTGGGTCTGGGAGACTGTGACAAAGGACAGGAGCAGTGAGAAGTTTCAGAGAGACGCTCTGGTGTCTGACGTCATTTCTCGCCGACCCTTGGGTTGCCATGACTACTCAAACTCCCTCAGGCGTGTGCGCGAGAGCCAATCGGAGCCCAAATGCCAGCCGTGTCACAGTAATGAGAGGCCTGGAGATTGCCCTAAACAACCTTCTCCACCTCCTGCGTCGTTTCCTCACTAAACACATCCTTCAGGACAGCGGTCCTCCAGGGCCTGCGGGAGACAAGGCACAGAAGTCAGTCAAAGAAACCTGTGGACATTTGCTGGACTGGCATTTGACTACGCCATCACTTGTCAGTGCCTGTTAATGTATGTATCTGGAGGCCACCAACCCATACACTGTGAAACAAGACCCCAGTCAGTTTTTTGTGCGAAAACACGGGTTAAAACGAGTCGTTCTGATTCTGATCCGCTTCTGATGTCAGGAGCAGAGACTTTAGAATGGCCCCGCCCCCTCGTCTGAGTCTGTCCAATCACAGCGCTGGACCCGTGTTTATGTGAGAGCGCAAAGACGAGGTTAAACGCAGCAAAACAGACACAACGAGCGCGGAGAAATAAGAGCACTGAGTAAAAACGGAGAAGAAAGAGAACAGAGTGAAAACGGCTAAAAACCAGAGCTTCTGCTCCTCGCTCCTCACTGCTGTGCGCTCGGGGTCGGGGTGAACAGCGAGCGGCTCATTATCATTTAAAGGAACAGGTGCTGAAAGCGTGCGTTCTGAACAGGGCTGTTTACACAGGGGGAGAACACTGCTGTGGGGCTCGTGGAGTTTGGACCAAACCTGAACTTTACACAGCAGTGTGTGTGTTTGAGCTGGGTATGAAAGTGGGTGAATTTATTGAAGTGCCTCAATGCAACCTACAACAAATGTAACACACACTGTCACCAGCATTTCTCCTGAAATCAACGCTAGGCAATGCGCCCCCTCTGGGAAAGCTTTAAAACAGATGTTAGAACATTTCTGTGAGGATCTGAATTCATTCGAGTACTGGAACATTAGGAAGGTCAGGTGCTGATCAAAAAAGCAGCGTGTCCCAAATGTAGAACTTGAAGCAGCTCCATCACTCCAAAGCAACACTCTTAACTCAACATTTTACATTTAGCATTGTTTCCGTAACTCGTGCTGCTCCGGTGTCCCATTCTGTGGTTTTCTATGGGGATTATACAAGGGCTGTGCTTGCCTTTTGTATCCCACCTTATATTCATCATTATAAAGATGGTGCTTTAATTACACGCATGAATACGTTTTAAAACACTTTCTGTGTGATGTTTAATGGTAATTGAAACTTCAAACATTGCCCCGCTCGTTTGTCATTATATTGTGACTGTTGTGTACTGTTAAAACTGACAATTCTCATTTTGTTCAACAGAAAATGACCTAAAAACGGCGAGTGAGACATTTATTGGACGCTGCGTTGGTTCTGAGCTCCATCAGGAAAAAGCTGCAGAAGACTGTGATGGGTTTGTTCTGTTCTTGGGGACAATACTGTGTCCAAAAGTCCGTGTGAGTGTGGGTTTAGACCAGTTACAGACGGTCTAAATTCATTCATTATCTGTAACCCTTATCCAGTTCAGGGTCGCTGTGGGTCCAGAGACTACCTGGAATCATTGGGCGCAAGGCGGGAATACACCCTGGAGGGGGCGCCAGTCCTTCACAGGGCAACACACACACTCACATTCACTCACACCTACGGACACTTTTGAGTCGCCAATCCACCTACCAATGTGTGTTTTTGCAGTGTGGAAGGAAACCGGAGCACCCGGAGGAAACCCACGCAGACACAGAGAGAACACACTACACTCCTCACAGACAATCACCCGGAGGAAACCCACGCAGACACAGGGAGAACACATCACACTCCTCACAGACAGTCTCCCAGAGGAAACCCACGCAGACACAGAGAGAACACACCACACTCCTCACAGACAGTCACCCGGAGGAAACCCACGCAGACACAGAGAGAACACACCACACTCCTCACAGACAGTCGCCTGGAGGAAACCCACGCAGACACAGAGAGAACACACCACACTCCTCACAGACAGTCGCCCGGAGGAAACCCACGCAGACACAGAGAGAACACACCACACTCCTCACAGACAGTCACCCGGAGGAAACCCACGCAGACACAGAGAGAACACACCACACTCCTCACAGACAATCACCCGGAGGAAACCCACGCAGACACAGGGAGAACACATCACACTCCTCACAGACAGTCACCCGGAACGGGAATCGAACCCAGAACCTCCAGGCCCCTGGAGCTGTGTGACTGCAACACACTACCTGCTGCGCCACCGTGCCGCCCCGGAACGTAACATTAACACTTAATATTTAAGTAAATATTTGTTGAATAATATGATGACTGTCATTTTTGATACTACACAACAGCAAAATAACAAAAGAGTGGGAGGATGAATTCTGGATTACGACACAGAAATGCTTTAAAACACACACACACACACACACACCATCATTGGTGCTCCATCTCATTTAAACTTGTGCTTTTCCATACTGCATTCATTTATAGCTGTTTACAAATAAGCCGCAGCACAATGGCACTGATCGCTGAAAGTGGGGTGTGGAGGAAGAATTCAAGGCAAATAATAATGAACTGTTTAAGTCATTTTCTCTGGAAGGAGTCAGCGCAGAAACGCGAGCCCACTCAGCTCAGACACAGGCCGACGTCTGGAGAGCAGCCATCCTTCAGAGAAAAAGAAAGCAAGACCGATTTAGGGATTTCACACATTGCTACTTGTTAAAAACATGATGTTGGTATGAAACGCATGGAAAAAAATAATCACAGCAGGGATAAAATGTTATTACACACTTTGTACTTGAATAATGTAAGACATACTCATATTTACAGTTCCACAAAACAGCCACATTGACTTTGAAAGGTTCAGAGCGACAGGCTGGAGGTGGAGGCCCATTAATGAAACATAGTTGTCCAGGATAGAGGAAGCTTCCATGTGCCTGTACACACACCGGAATAAATCCACGGCATCATCCCGAGGATTCGAGTCTGTCCAGGTATGGAGTGCCTTATTCCAAGCACGAACTGGGCCTCATCCGGGTGCAGTTTGACACTGTGAATAATATCCATTCGCTTTCACAGAGCGGAACAGTCTTAAAGGACACTGCCCACAACATTACAACCATACAGTCACACAACAATAAAATCAATAAAACACACACTAATATTGTACCCTCACTCTCCACTCTCCCAGTTCAGTTACACACTGTAGTCCATCTACTGCTCTGCAAACGTTGTTACCCCACTTCTCCCCTGTTCCTCAGCGCTCAGGACCCCCACAGAGCAGGTGTGATGTGGTGGTGGATCATTCTCAGGGCTGCAGTGACACTGACGTGGTGGTGGTGTGTTAGTGTGTGTTGTGCTGGTGTAGAGTGGATCAGACACAGCAGTGCTGCTGGAGTTTTTAAACCCTGTGTCCACTCTCTGTCCACTCTGTGAGACACTCCTCCCTCGTTGGTCCACCTTGTAGATGTAAAGTCAGAGACAGTAGCTCATCTGTCGCTGCACAGTGTGTGTCGTAACACAGTAATTGTAGAGCTACACCGTGCTCCTGTGTGGTCAGTGGAGCCTAGAGGATGGACGATGAGTGGAGAATTTTGTGTACCGAGGTAAGAGTTCCTCCCCTTGATGAACAATAAATAGACTCATACACAGAAATACAAAACACCTTCGAGCCAGGACATGCCTGTTTAACCAAGGCCGCAGATTTATCAAAATTCCCGCATGCATTTCTCTGTGAAAGATAAACATCTTCAGTGTCTTCAGTGGGTTAGGACGTGGTTATGACTGTACACTTCCGTAGAACGCAGCATGTCGTACCAAACAACACTCAGGGACTCTCCACCTTCCTGGTTAAATCATGCAGAGCTTTTACAATCTGTGGACATCCCCTTTACAGCAAACAGTATTTATATTTCTACAGTACACAACACACCCCATTTTGTAATGCCACAGAAGGTGAACATGTCACCTCTAACATCAACACTCTACCCCCATGAGCTGGTTACATTCAGCTGAATATTTATAAAACATTTCTTTACAAAACTGAGATTCATCCAATAAATAATACACCTTAAAGAGCCCGTATCATCTTACAGTTTGATGTAGTGTGTAAACTTGTTAAACCTTTCAAAACGTGCCATTCCCCCACTGCCCCATAACCGCTAACTAAAGCCCTGTCCAGAAGAGATTACATTTCCATTGGGTCTTGGAGTAATTCTGTCTTTTACAGGGGGTCCTCTGGAGTATTGTTTGAATTTACCACATATGTGTTTTCTCTGGAAATCTCTGGGTTTTAACAGATAGATCTCACTTTGCATCAGGTAAAATAGCAGCTTGGACACTGCTGCGCACCGTATTTAGCCTCTGTTCACACGTTTCCAAAGCAGTGAAATAAACAATAAAAATGGAAGAGTTACTGAAGCAGAACTTTTAAAGGCTAAGCAGCAGCTCTATGAAAGTGTCAAACAAATAAATACAGTGGAATCTGAGTTCCTAAGTTGTGCTTATTGATAGTCAGAAAACATGTTATTTCTTACTAATTGAAGGAATAAGGTTTAAAAGACCGTTGGTCCCCCCCAACGGTGTTCGGAAACTCTAAAAGGCGTCTTGCCTGTGACGTAGATGGTGGACAACAACTCTAGAAGCTGCACTTAATTTAATGCAAAATGAGG
>NC_089801.1:5313352-5331393 GCF_029633855.1 Hoplias malabaricus | reverse complement strand
CAGCGTGTCCCACCCTCAAACACAAAGCCATTGGTCACCGGGCCGTATCTCCGCAGGTCAAGGAGGTTCCACTGACCGACGATTACAGGTGGAATGCCCCTGGCAATGACGAGCAGGCTGTTGCACAGATGCAGAGTAGCAGGACCACTCTCCAGTTTCGTCCCAGGAAGCACTGCGACATTAAAACTGTGAACTGAGGACAGAAAACAGACGTGAGGAAGATGTGAGAGACATTACACTGATCTCGAGTAAAGATTCACTTGAGAATTCTCCTTACATCAGAGCAGAGAAGCGACACACAGAGCCACGTCTGCGTAAACACTAACACAAACATAAATCTAACCAAAGCTCCAGTGCAGACACTCCCAGGCGTAATCAGGAACATCTGCGGTGTGCTAAGATTTTAAAATGGAAACCATCGTATATGTTTTCACATCACAGGAATGCACGCCTGGCCAGTTGCACATCGTCACTCTCCGAAGAAAAACATGTGTCTCCAAGATTATAGCTTTACAAGAAAAAGGACAAAACTCTCTTTATTTTCACTGGAAGTTAATGTAAAAATATTTTATTTAGAGCAATTCTGGGTGGATTACTTTGAGATTTTGTGTGGGTTTCTTTGTGACTCTGATCAGCGTAAATGAACAGGCGACAGCATGAACGCGAGAAGGCTATAATAGGTTTAGTTCAAGTGCTTGTGTGTACGTATTAAATATATATACATTTACATTAAATATGTGTCTCTGTCACAGCTCCTGTCTGCGTGGGTTTCCTCCGGGTGACTGTCTGTGAGGAGTGTGGTGTGTTCTCTCTGTGTCTGCGTGGGTTTCCTCCGGGTGACTGTCTGTGAGGAGTGTGGTGTGTTCTCTCTGTGTCTGCGTGGGTTTCCTCTGGGTGCTCCAGTTTCCTCCCACAGTCCCAAAACACACGTTGGTAGGTGGATTGGCGACTCAAAAGTGTCCGTAGGTGTGAGTGTGTGAGTGAATGTGTGTGTGTTGCCCTGTGAAGGACTGGCGCCCCCTCCAGGGTGTATTCCTGCCTTGCGCCCAATGATTCCAGGTAGGCTCTGGACCCACCGCGACCCTGAACTGGATAAGGGTTACAGACAATGAATGAATGAATGAATGAATGTTATAGTCTCCTGTTCGCTGTGTGTATTGTGTCTGGAACGGCGACCCCCTGTCAGAACACAAGCACAGAAACTGGTGAGAATCCGGTGGGTTTTTCCTCACCCAAAGTGTATTTTGCTCCTGGGAAATGTTGCTCCGGTTTGCGAGAGCACTGTTCGTTGCCTGACGTGGTTTTCCTCACACTAAACTATTTTCTCTGCTCACAAATTTTTAGCTATAGATCAGGCTTCTTCTCTTAAATAAAAACTCCTAAGTGTGGGATTTTCCCACCTGGATGTGCTCCGGACCCACCGCGTCCCTGAACCCAATCAGAGGTTAAAGGCAGTGAATGAATGAATGTGGGAAACTGAAAACGTTCCAGCTTTCCCATTGTTACACGCACTGCTCTAAGCCACTAATGGGTTAAGTGCAATACGATTATAGTTCAGCACTCGGGAGCGTTCATTTATTAATTATTTTAAACTCTTTTTACTCTTTCGCTGGAGGAGGTCATGCCCTAAGAATGTTGCAATAACAAGACAAAGATGTCATTACTTTAATGTGGTAAGAAAATGTTATTGTTCCAGTGAAGTGTTTCCCTGTGAATCTGAGTAAAGTGTATAAACATGTCGGACAGTAGTGAACATTTGATGGATTCCGTCTATGTTTTAGAAGAATGTCCTTTGGCACAGTGTGACAAAATGTTAATAATGTGATAATTATTTTTTTTCACCGTTTGAATGAACACAGAAACTCATGTGTAACTCCAGGTGTTTCGTTTGTAGCGCTGTCGCTAACGCAGTTAGCCGTCTCCTGAGTTTGGAGACATTTCCACTTTAAGTGATTAGAAACAGCAAAACTAAGTCAGTGTTACCCCCCTATGGAGGAAAAGTGCAATATACTCAATTCGGTTCATGCTTTTCAATGTTTTCAGTCTCTCTCTCTGTCTAAACCACCCCCCCCCCCCCACATGCCTCTGCCTTGAGCAGGGAGAGAGAGAGAGAGAGAGAGAGAGAGAGAGAGAGAGAGAGAGAGAGAGAGAGAGAGAGAGCGCAAGAGAATAAGAGAGAGAGAGAGAGAAAGAGAGTGAAAGAGAGAGAAAGAGTGTGTGACAGAGAGAGAGAGAGAGAATGTGTGAGATAAAAAGAGAGTGTGTGTGACAGAGAGAGTGAAAGAGAGAGAAAGAGAGTGTGTGACAGAAAGAGAGAGAGAGAGAGAGAGAGTGTGTGTGACAGAGAGAGTGAGGGAGAGAGAAAGAGAGATAGAGTGTGAGACAGAGAGAGTGAGAGAGAGAGAGTGAAAGAGAGAAAGAAAGTGTGTGACAGAGAGAGAGAGAGAGAGAGAGAGAGAGATAAAGAGAGAGTGTGTGTGACAGAGAGAGTGAGGGAGAGAGAAAGTGAGAGAAACAGAAAGAGAGATAGAGTGTGAGAGAGAGAGAGAGAAAGAGAGTGAAAGAGAGAGAGAGAGAGAGAGAAAGAGAGAGAGAGAGCCTAGCATACCAGACCAAGACAGTTTATTTTTCTACTCATTTACAGACAGACCGAGAACTAGCAAATGATGAGGAAACACTTTTTCATACGGCTCCAAGTGAACAACTGTGAGCGAAGTGTATGAGGCGGCTCTGAAGTCCGGTGTGAAACACGGATACTTCTCTCAGACCTTGTGCCCTCACATCTGGACGTTAACGACAGCAGTTTTCTCCTCTGCTTTCAATAAAGAAAACATCTGCACCGACGCTTTTCAAAACATCTTTCCTCCACACAGAACAACGACTGAGAAACAGACACAGAGCGGGTTACTGATGTCTGCGCTGCATATGTATCAGATGAAAGAGTGTCACTCCATGGCTTTAGGTTTGTGTGTGTGTGTGTGTGTGTGTGTGTTAGTGATTTGTAACTTGTTCTTGATTGTTTAATTATTCATCACAAGCCTGTTCTGTTCTGGATGACGTTACTGTGGGCTTCACTGCTGCCCGCACGTCCGCGGTCGTGTTGTTAGCGAGACCCAACGCAGTCTGTAACTCAGTGGCCTACGCAGGGTGAAGAGATTTACAGTGGGGGTGTGTGTGAAGGCACTGGAAGAATTTACACTCCACAGCATATGATATAACTCACCAGCTGCATTGTGAGTGGTGTACGGTGCGAGTCTAAAGTCAGGTAGATTGATGAAGGGCTGAGGGAATGTGGGCCTGGTTTGACCTGTCAGCACCGAGTTTGATACAGATTCATGAGGGGTCACAAATCAAAACAAAGAAGCAGGCGCACACACACACACACACACACACACACACACACACACACACACAGGGAAAGCAGCAGGTGACCTCAGGGCATGACTTGCCAGCGAGCTCTCAGCATGTAACCACACACACACACACACACACACACACACACCAGTGGCATAGTGTGCGGGCACAACGCAGCCTCTCCTGCTCTTGTGCTTTCATCACATCTACGTTGAGGAATGTGAGGAATGTGAGAGTTATTAATCGTTTATGAAATTATCTACTGTGATTTTTATGTAAAATATTGGATTCTTAAAGTCAGTCAGTTTTATTGTGTTGTGGGTGAATTAAACAGGACGTGGTGTTTACTGGGGACGCACTGATTTTAAATATTTGGGCAGATGCGAATAGCACCTTGAAGCAGCTGATTCCGATATTAATCACCGATACGTTTGTTTTTACTTAATTAAAGCGAATTCACATCGGATGGAAGCAAAACAACTCCTTTTTATCACCGTAATGGGACAAGCCTTTTCTTCGGGATCTGTACCTTTCCGTACTTTTTAATTTTATCCTTTAAGTTTATTAGTTAGATTTAATTTAGATGTTTATCAAAGGCTTATTGCTGGTTCCGCATTAATGGTTTCTAGAGGGGCGCTATTTAGTGCAGCACCGGGTTTGTTTTGGAGCGCGAGGGTGAGAGCGGCATGAAGCAGCTCAGAGCGAGGGAGTGAAGGAGGGAGGGAAGGAGGGAGGGAGCGAGGGAATGAGTGAGGGAGGGATGGAGCGAGGGAGGGAGCAAGGGAAGGAGGGAGGGAGTGAGGGAGCGAGGGAAGGAGCGAGGGAAGGAGGAAGGAAGGGAGGGAGCGAGGGAGGGAGGTGGGAAGGGAGGGAAGGAGGGAGGGAAGGATGGAGCGAGGGAGGGAGCAAGGGAAGGAGGGAGGAGTGAGGGAAGGAGCGAGGGAGGGAGCGAGGGAAGGAGGAAGGAAGGGAGGGAGCGAGGGAGGGAGGTAGGAAGGGAGGGAGCGAGGGAAGGAGGGAGGGAAGGAGGGAGGGAGCGACAGAGAGAGAGAGAGAGAGAGAGAGTGTTTGAGTGACTGTTTGTAATCATTTACCATCAAGTGTCAGTAATAAAGTCAGACGCTGAATGACTCTATATCTGTGTTCATGTGTTTGATGAGAAGGGCTCCTGCACTGTGGTGGTGGAGAGTATCTCCCTGTCGTTTAACCTGCCGCATGTGTGTTTACACCACTATCTGTGTGTGTGTGTGTGTGTGTTTGTGTGTGTGTGCTGAGCATCGCTGATATTTAAAGTTTGTTTTCACCACAATAAAATTTAATCCCAAAAAGTGTTGTCTGCAGAAACTGTGAAAAATGTCCACACGACAGACACAGCTGTGTATTTAAAGGAGTCAGTTCAGATGCGCAAAGGTATCAGTGTAAAATCGGCTACAATTTCAATACTGGACCGTTAACGGTAACTAAAGTTATCCACAAATCGTGAAATAATATATGGGCCTCTGATGTAGTGCATCCCAGTGTTTCAGCACCGACCTGCTGCTCTCAGCACCGCTGCAAATAAACAAAACCCTGTAGGAGGGACTGTGACTCCATTGGCTGCCACACTGAATGATGGACAGCTGGCTGCTGATTGGCCAATGAGAAACGAGTTCTCTGCACCACCCGCACTTGTGCGTAACAGTCAGAAAGGAGAGCATGACCGTGAATGTGCAGGCAAGTAGCTCTGGCTATGCCCTTGACACACACACACACACACACTTGTGTAAACACTGGTCACACTGGAACACTGGAAAGTGGCGGTCTGAAGAATGCACTTCAAACTGCCGCAACAAATGGAGCTTTTTCACTGCATGGTCCCTACTCTGCTGGTCTCTACCCTCTGTTTGGTTCCTGGTCCCACTCCCACAGCTCCCCCCTGAAATGTATCGGGTGTCGTCTGAACCCAATGGACAGGTGCAGGTGAAGACTATGTGGTAGACACAGAGTTTAACACTGAAGGTCCTTCTCACCTTCTCCAAGATAATAGCGCAGTCTGATGTCCCAGGCCAGCAGGGCTTCTTTACTGTCAAAGCCCAGCTGGACCGTCTGACTTAGACACAGGATGGTCAGCGTGAAGGCCACACCTTCTCCGCTCTGTCCAGCTTCCAGACCGCAGATGTGTTCCAAAACCACACTACTCCGCTCCTTCGCCCCACGCTCTTTGGACACCAGCAACACCAGACAGTCTGAAACACAGAGAGACAGAGAAAGAGAGGAGGAGGAGGCAGGAGGCAAGAGTGGGGTGAAGGGTATAGGTTTGTGCTCTGGGACAAATGGAGACAGGCGTCAAGTATCCCTATTGTTCACACTCCTAGGAAATGCAACTGAGAAAACAGGAGTACCCTTTAATTCCTTCGCCCTCCGCATCACATGTATGACCACGGACAGCTGGCACAACAGTTGAATCAACAGCGCGACCTGTACGCTCTCTCACAATCACACAGCCCCTGGAGGACACTCTCATAAACACCACAAGGGTCGTCCCTTTAGCAAATGGCTAACAAAGTGACGAGCAGGACAAACATTCTCCCATGGCTGGACACGGCACACTGCCAGACTCTCAGACATAATGAATCGCCTAGTTTTCTTCACTAAAGCATTGATACAAAATGAAAAATATAAAAATATCACAACTTCCTCTCAAGAAGAGTAGGGTTCTTGGAGAACCTTAGTTTGCTGCTAATGAGTAAATTTATCTTGGACAGTCTCCCGGAGGAAACCCACACAGACACAGGAAGAACACACCACACTCCTCACAGACAGTCACCCGGAGGAAACCCACGCAGACACAGGGAGAACACAACAAACTCCTCACAGACAGTCACCCGGAGGAAACCCACACAGACACAGGGAGAACACACCACACTCCTCACAGACAGTCACCCGGAGGAAACCCACACAGACACAGGGAGAACACACCACACTCCTCACAGACAGTCACCCAGAGGAAACCCACGCAGACACAGGGAGAACACACCACACTCCTCACAGACAGTCACCCGGAGGAAACCCACGCAGACACAGAGAGAACACACCACACTCCTCACAGACAGTCACCCGGAGGAAACCCACGCAGACTCAGGGAGAACACACCACACTCCTCACAGACAGTCACCCGGAGGAAACCCACGCAGACACAGGGAGAACACACCACACTCCTCACAGACAGTCACCCGGAGGAAACCCACGCAGACACAGAGAGAACACACCACACTATTCACAGACAGTCAAGCAATAGACGTAAAGTGATCATTTTATGTTATGGCTGGGTGTGAAAGCTGTCTCTTTAAATGTAATCCAACACACGGTCTAAACTGGGACGGCATAAGTTCTGAATGGGGAACCTGATAGTGGCAAATAACAAACTCAAATATAAAACTGCATCTACTCATTGAGGCACACTCCTACACAAATCACACAGAGGGCCGTTAAACCACAGACTTTAGGCTGTAAGGCGGGGATATAGAGAGTAACATGGAATAAAAAGCATGAAGACTTCTGAAGGAAACGTGCATATCAAATTCAACACGGTCAGTTGGGCTGTATCCCAAATTCATCTATAGCGCCTACATAGTGCGCAATATAGTGCGCGAAATAAGGCTTATACTCGTTACTAATGAACCTTTACTTAGAAAGGAAGTCATAAAATACAGGATATACTTATGTCACACATATAGCACTATGCTGTGAGCTTCAAATAGGGCCCTATATAGCTAAGTAAACACTAAACGAGTGCCCTAGGGATCCGTTTGGGTTTATGAAGCGTTACCTGCCACAGGTGAAGGCTTGCGGAGAACGACCCACCGACTTTTCCACTGCAAAAAGTAAGGATAGAGACAGGTAACAAAGTCTAAAGAACCCAAAAGTGTGCAAAGGAATCGAGTAAACAGTTTCGCAAAGTATTCAGTGGGACCTTTTTGCCGTCTCGCAGTTTAACGTGTCCCTCAGCGACCGCCGAATCCGTCATCTTCACTTCATCCTTCCACAACAGCTGCGGCTCACTTCTCCTCAAAAATAACCCGTCAGTAACGACCGTTATTCACCCGTATTCAGACAAGCCCGGCCCACGCTGCACTGTGATTGGCCGGAAGTTTATCCGCACAGGCCTTTGTCGAAAATCGAGCCAATCGAGGCGCGCTTGGAGGGATTCCAACAGCCAATCAAAACACTGGAAGGCGGGCGTTGCACGAAAACGGGTGGGAAGAGAAATAACAACAAAACAAAGTTGTCAAAGCTGCAATTGGATCGTTTTATCAGTAAGATACACGTTTAAAAAACACAATTTCAAATTACCTTCAAAAAATAATCTATTTTCAGAGTTACACATGAAGAAATTATTTCCAAGACAAAAGTTACAACCCTTTAAAAGTGTCTTAGCTGTAATTATACATCTTCAATGAGAGAGAACCATAGGGTGAGTACCTTGTGTTTGTGAGTGACAGGGTGAGTGTGTGAAACTGTTCACAAGTGTTTCACGGATGAAAAGGTTACAGAAATTGAAAGAATGAAGTCGTAGCTCACAATACTCCCTCTGATGCAGTGAAATACTTCATGGTATGGAAAGAAAACGCACCGTGATTCCCAACTCAATTGAACTTTTAATATAATTCATTTCATCATAAAAGATATTCTTCATTCACAGTTCATTTAAACAAGGGACACTGCGGTGGATGTGTCCACTCTGTCCACTCTATGACAGTCCTTTGCTTTGAGTCTGTGTGTGGCGTCCTATGATGCTGTTGATCCAGTCGACGTATTTGGAGACTTTGGTGTAGACGCCCGGCTTCCCTGTTCTTCCACATCCGTCGCCCCAGCTGATGATACCATACAGGAAACTCACCTCGTCTTTCACACATGCAAGAGGGCCCCCTGAGTCGCCCTGTTGGCACACACACAATCATACACACAGGGTCAACACCTCATGTGGGGTCACTAAATTTACAAATAGAGTCACGAGTTTAGTACAAGGCCTAAAAGTTACTTCATGTGCATTTAAGAGAGCCACAGGGAGGGGGCGCTGTCGGAGCTCACCGACTGATGATGTCACGCTCTGAAAACGAGTGGGGGATGAAAACACAAGCCCGGAGCGTGAGTTTAGCGCTGAGCTTGGGTTAAAAGAGAGAGGAATTAAGCTGAAAAAAGACAAAACACTTAGAAGACCCTTCACTTGTTCACAGCTATGAGGCTTTATCTCAAAATGTGTGATTTGAGCCTCAGTTCGGTGTAAAATCATCTGCTGTGGTGTGTGCTAAACCACAAGCGCCTGTTAGCACTAGCTGTGCTTTAAAACATGGTAAAACCGTCTTATTTCACTAATTTTAGAAAAGTGCTGAAATCTGCTCTCTCTCAGAAACAGGGTTTTTTTTTGTCAACACGTGCGTTCACTGTTGGGCTGTGCTGAGCTGAACTGCACAGAAGCGAAAACCCTTCACTCATGAGGCTCACGTAGCTCAACAGTGCACTCCCATCACCCCCTGGTAAAAATACTGTTCTACAATGCTGAGATGGTATGACTCATGTATGAAAAATGTGGATACCACCCATGTCTACTGCCCGCATACTTTTATACGTCCTTTAGATCGGCGTGGATGTTAAACAACACATCAGATAGAGGGCAGTTCAGACAACGACAGACCTGATGACTGTGGAGGAGGAGGTGATAGTGTAACATTACTTTACTACAGTAGAGAGCTTTAAATACTTCACATGTGGACAGACAAAAATAGTCTTGCAATATTGTTCTAACACTCATATCAATAAAGCTATTTGAATATGAATCTGAATATTTCCACTTATGCGGCGGCACAGTGGCGCAGCAAGTAGTGTTGCAGTCACAGAGCTCCAGGGACTTGGAGGTTGTGGGTTTGATTCCCGCTCCGGGTGACTGAGTTGGTGTGTTCTCTCTGTGTCTGTGTGGGTTTCCTCCGGGTGACTGTCTGTGAGGAGTTGGTGTGTTCTCTCTGTGTCTGCGTGGGTTTCCCCCGGGTGACTGTCTGTGAGGAGTTGGTGTGTTCTCTCTGTGTCTGCGTGGGTTTCTTCCGGGTGACTGTCTGTGAGGAGTGTGGTGTGTTCTCTCTGTGTCTGCGTGGGTTTCCTCCGGGTGACTGTCTGTGAGGAGTGTGTTGTGTTCTCTCAGTGTCTGTGTGGGTTTCCTCCGGGTGACTGTCTGTGAGGAGTGCGGTGTGTTCTCTCTGTGTCTGCGCGGGTTTCCTTCGGGTGACTGTCTGTGAGGAGTGCGGTGTGTTCTCTCTGTGTCTGCGCGGGTTTCCTTCGGGTGACTGTCTGTGAGGAGTTGGCGTGTTCTCTCTGTGTCTGTGTGGGTTTCCTCCGGGTGCTCCGGTTTCCTCCCACAGTCCAAAAACACACGTTGGTAGGTGGATTGGAGACTCAAAAGTGTCCGTAGGTGTGAGTGTGTGTGTGTGTGTGTGTGTGTATATGTGTGTGTGTGTGTGTGTGTGTGTGTATGTGTGTGTGTGTGTGTGTGTTGCCCTGTGAAGGACTGGCGCCCCCTCCAGGGTGTATTCCCGCCTTGCACCCAATGATTACAGGTGGGCTCTGGACCCACCGCATCCCTGAACTGGATAAGGGTTACAGATAATGAATGAATGAATGAATCATCGGCTGCACTGCCCCCCCCATGGTTTTCAGTGGTACTGCTCGGTCTGTATCCGTAAATTTTAGAGAACATGCACAAATATGGGAGAGTACACTCCATGAGTATCCTTATCCATATTTAACACTGAGCATAAATGAGCCTCTGGACCACTGCAGCACTCAGGAAAACCTAGGAGTTGTGAAACTTTCACAGTGTTCACTTGGGTTTTCTGTTCGTATACTTGGCAACCCCTGCTCTAGCATTTGTCCACCTCTCCGCATCCGTGTCAAACTTTCACTGGACAATAACTATGAGCCTGACAAAAAAGCAGGATGGAGATAAGGTTAAAAAGCACAGGATTGTAAAGAGATGTTCTCGCACCTGACAGGCGTCCACACAGGTGTCGCTTCCTGCACACAGCATCCCCGGCCTCAGTTCTGACCCGTACACATCTGGAGCAGCACACTTCTCATACGGGATGATCTTCACCATTCCTTCTCTCAGGTCAGAATAGGAATCTCCCTCTATAACACACACACACACACACAATTGAATCCTTACCTCACCATCCCACAGAGCAGATGTGATGTGGTGGTGGATCATTCTCAGCGCTGCAGTGACACTGACGTGGTGGTGGTGTGTTAGTGTGTGTTGTGTTGGTGTAGAGCGGATCAGACACAGCAGTGCTGCTGGAGTTTTTAAACCCTGTGTCCACTCTCTGTCCACTCTGTGAGACACTCCTCCCTCGTTGGTCCACCTTGTAGATGTAAAGTCAGAGACAGTAGCTCATCTGTTGCTGCACAGTGTGTGTCGCTCGTCCTCTAGTCCTTCATCGGTGACACAGGACGCTGTCGGCTGGATGTTTTCGGTCGGTGGACTGTTCTCAGTCCAGACACTGAGGGGTTTAAAAACTCCAGCAGCACTGCTGTGTCTGATCCACTCTACACCAGCACAACACACACTAACACACCACCACCACGTCAGTGTCACTGCAGCACTGAGAATGATCCACCACCACATCACACCTGCTCTGTGGGGGTCCTGAGCGCTGAGGAACAGGGGGAAAGGGGGGTGATAAAGTATGCAGAGCAACAGATGGACTACAGTCTGTAACAGTAGAAACGCACAGTGCAACTATAACATGCCCATGTTTATACTCGTACACTTTAGAGTGGGCAGACATTCCACAAATTCTTTTCTGATCTCCATGGATACAAGGAAACCTCATTCCTCCTGTACTCCTGGGTCCTGACACGATCTAATGAATTACTGAGTGATTACCAAGAAACAAACGAAACAATGCCACCTTGGAATACAATGAATATGTGTGTGTGTGTGTGTGTGTGTGTTTGAACACGTTTTTTGTGTTGACTCACTCTCCTCCATGTGTCCCCAGCCTGTGATGGTGCAGCACGTGTAGTCAGGGAACGTTGTGAACCTGTCTGGCAGACAGATGGGCCGAATGAACTGAGTTTTGCGAGCGCAGCGGCCATCCACCTTCTTCAGCTTAACCAGTGCTGCCAAAGCATGCACACACACACACACACACATAGATTTTTATTATTCCACCTAATCTTTGGAGCCACTGCTGCTACAGTTTGATATACACCATCCCGACTCTGACAGGTACATCCTGATCTGGAACAGTGTGCTTCTATATATTCACTCATTTATTCATTGTCTGTAACCCTTATCCAGTTCAGGGCGGCAGTGGGTTCAGAGTTGGGAACACACCCGGGAGGGTCTCCAATCCACCTACCAACGTGTGTTTTTGGAGCGTGGCAGTAAACCGGGGCACCCAGAGGAAACCGACGCAGACACAGAAAGAACACACCACACTCCTCACAGACAGTCAACCGGAGGAAACCGACGCAGACACAGAGAGAACACACCACACTCCTCACAGACAGTCACCCGGAGGAAACCTACGCAGACACAGAGAGAAGACACCACACTCCTCACAGACAGTCACCCGGAGGAAACCCACGCAGACACAGAGAGAACACACCACACTCCTCACAGACAGTCACCCGGAGGAAACCCACGCAGACACAGAGAGAACACACCACACTCCTCACAGACAGTCACCCGGAGGAAACCCACGCAGACACAGAGAGAACACACCACACTCCTCACAGACAGTCACCCGGAGGAAACCCACGTAAACACTGGGAGAACACACCACACTCCTCACAGACAGTCTCCCGGAGGAAACCCACGCAGACACAGGGAGAACACACCACACTCCTCACAGACAGTCACCCGGAGGAAACCCACGCAAACACCGGGAGAAGACACCACATTCCTCACAGACAGTCTCCCGGAGGAAACCCACGCAGACACAGGGAGAACACACCACACTCCTCACAGACAGTCACCCGGAGGAAACCCACGCAGACACAGGGAGATCACACCACACTCCTCACAGACAGTCACCCGGAGGAAACCCACGCAGACACAGGGAGAACACACCACACTCCTCACAGACAGTCACCCGGAGGAAACCCACGCAGACACAGGGAGATCACACCACACTCCTCACAGACAGTCACCCGGAGGAAACCCACGCAGACACAGGGAGATCACACCACACTCCTCACAGACAGTCACCCGGAGGAAACCCACGCAGACACAGGGAGAACACACCACACTCCTCACAGACAGTCACCCGGAGGAAACCCACGCAGACACAGGGAGATCACACCACACTCCTCACAGACTTGTGCTGAGGCTTTTGACTGATGAGTAAGACAAAGTAAGAGGAATATTCTGTAAGATGTGAGTTTTAACAGCGTAGATAGATGTGGGTTCACTATTCGGCAAACAACAAGTCACTGTTGCCCTTTCCATGTGCTTTATAAATGATTATTAATGCAATGTACGGGGCTGTTTTTTCAGTACAGTGTCCCCCTAACTGCACTCAGTCATTGGGATCCACACAGACCACAGGGACAGCGCCCCCCAAAGGAAAGGTTTAGGGATGTGGCCTCCTTTTCAGCTCCTTTTCCTCTGCTCGTGGACGTCCAGGCGGTTTCAGCTTCTCTGTTTGTTCATGTCTCGTAAGGAATGAATCTCTCAAGCTGTGGAAAACACACTTCGTCAGCTTAGCCCCAACACTATTATGAATAAACCATTAGGCCGCAGCCAGACACTGTTATGATGAACGGAGTCCGCCTTCCACACACACAGCAGCAGCGGGGTGAAAAAGGAAAGGGAAAAGGAGCCAGAGGTTTGAATCATCAAGTCCTCCTTGTTTCTCCACTCACTGTCCATTCTCTCAGGTCCTGACCTGTGCATCTACATGGAGCTGATGAAATCATTTCTGTAGCATTCAGAAACTTTAAGTGAAGCATGTGTTTCCTCCAGGTCCTGTTTTATTGCAGATAAAAGGAAGTGCACTCGGGACTGTACTCACCGATGTCGTGCACCGTGGGGTTGTAGAGGACATAGTTGTGGTAGAGCACGTACTTTACGATACCAAACGTCTGAGTGTCAGGACTGGTTTTGTTGTAATAATGCTGACCGAGGACTACGCGCACTGTGGCGTACCGTGGGCTGAGAGAGAGAAAAGAATGAGAGAGAAAGGATTATTAAAGTTATTCATTCATTCATTGTCTGTGACCCTTATCCAGTTCAGGGCAGCGGTGGATCCGGAGCCTTCCCGGAATCACTGGGTGCAAAGCCGGAACACACCCTGGAGGGGGCGCCAGTCCTTCACAGGGCGACACACACTCACACATTCACACACACACCAATCCACCTACCAACGTGTGTTTTTGTTATTAAAGTTTGTAAGATATTTTAAATACTTTGATATAAAATAAAGGACTGGCGCCCCCTCCAGGTGTATTCCTGCCTTGCACCCAGTGATTCCAGATCTGCTCTGGACCCACCGCAACCCTGAACAGGATAAGAGTTACAGACAATGGATGATATAAAATACATGACTCTGGATTGGAAAGAACTGATAAACCTCTGACGTTTCACACACACACACACACACACACACACACACACACACACACACACACACACACACAAAGTCCATACTTGCTTAAGAAGCAGTGAGCAGCAGAGACGACCCAGCAGGAGGAGATTAGGCTCCCGGCACAGAAATTATCTCCGATGTACAGTGCGGCCATCCAGGGGTGAGCACCAGGCATAGAGGTCGTCCCTCCCAGGATCCGGCCGCGAGAGACACGCTTTGCATGTTTTCTCCCACACCTCAGAGTCCGACCCAGGGGTGAAGAGACAGAGGGGCACGGAGATTGAAGAGATACACCAGGAAATATACGACTCGCTACAGAGTAAAAACAGACAAAATTCGCAATCATTCAGTTCAGTTACAGTACGTTTCTGTGCATCTTTTCACCATAACGTCAGTACAAGGTATTTAAAGGTGCCATACCCCTCTCCTCCACAGGGGAACACAGTGCTGTTTCTTAATGAAGCCCCCACAGCAGTGTTCTCCCCCTGTGTAAACAGCACCTGTTCCTTTAAATGATAATGAGCCGCTCGCTGTTCACCCCGACCCCGAGCGCACAGCAGTGAGGAGCGAGGAGCAGAAGCTCTGGTTTTTAGCCGTTTTCACTCTGTTCTCTTTCTTCTCCGTTTTTACTCAGTGCTCTTATTTCTCTGCACTTTTCGTGTCTGTTATGTTGAGTTTAACCTCGTCTTTGCGCTCTCACATAGACACGGGTCCAGCGCTGTGATTGGACAGACTCGGACGAGGGGGCGGGGCCATTCTAAAGTCTCTGCAGTTGGCTTCAGAAGCAGAATCAGAACGACTCGTTTTATCCCGTGATTTCTGACTCAGGCAGCAGGGTGGGGGATGGGGAGGGGTCTTGTTTCACAGTGTGTGGGTTGGTGGACTCCAACTGATACAATAACACATTAACAAACGCTAGATTGTAATGTAACACATATTCACTCATTCATCATATATCATCTACATATACCATAACTAATATTCACTGGTGTATTTATTACATATACCTTCATATATTTATTGTTTGTGTCTAATATATGGTACTTCTATGTATACAACATACACGCGCCTCTATTGTTTGGCAGGTGGCGAATAAGTGAATTGTTCTAGATCAAAGTTATGAGACTCAACTCATCTTTCATCCAGATTGATTCTGACGTATTGATCTATGGTGTGTTGACTTTTACGACCGTGCACCGACGGCAGAGGCAACACCCCAGCACTTTTAACCCTGCGCTGACTGAAGCGATTCCAGTTTAAACATCAGAAAGGGTTAGCGCTGAAGGCTGGGAACAGGGCTGTGCTCTCGGGCAGCTTGCTGGAACATGTTTTTCCTGTATGGCCCTTGAGGATTAATTCTGTAGAATCTGCTTCTGAAGTTTGTGCTCGTGCTCTGGGAACAGTATTCAAGCATTTCTCGAACATATCTCTTTTCTTTTCTTTGACGGAGCCACTCACGACTCTGAGGTGATGTGGCCGCAGGGTAAAGACTGCACTGTTTATTTAACGCAGGTCTGAATTTATGTGAATTTACAATGAACTAAATGCAGGTCATGTAATGTGGAATCGTTAGAGAAAACACAGTCGAAGGGGGATTTCTGCTATTAGTCTCCTATTAGTACTTAACTGAATAATACTCTTTCTGTCGTATTGTCATCCAGCTGTTCACCCCGACCCCGAGCGCACAGCAGTGTTCTCCCCCTGTGTAAACAGCCCTGTTCAGAACGCCCGCTTTCAGCACCTGTTCCTTTAAATGATAACGAGCCGCTCGCTGTTCACCCCGACCCCGAGGAGCGAGGAGCAGAAGCTCTGGTTTCTCTCTGATATTTTCTCGTCTGTTTTTACTCAGTGCTCTTATTTCTCCGCGCTCGTTGTGTCTGTTTTGCTGAGTTTAACCTCATCTTTGCGCTCTCACATAAACGCGGGTCCAGCGCTGTGATTGGACAGACTCAGAAGAGGGGGCGGGGCCAATTCTAAAGTCTCTGCACTTGACGTCAGAAGCGGAGCAGAATCAGAGCGACTCGTTTAATCCTGTGTTTTCGGACTCAGGCAGCGCACAGAAAACTGACTGAGGTCTTGTTTCACAGTGTGTGCGTTGGTGGGCTCCAGATACGTAAAATAATGTGCTTTTTTGTATTACGTCCCTTTTTAACAATGAATTAAAAATGACAGACACATTCATGAATTGTCAAAAAATCATCACACCTGCTCCCTGAAGACTTCACTGGTATTAATCCTGACCCTGGGTCAAAAGGCTTTCACTCACTTGGTCCCCTGGGACAACGTGGCACATTGCAATACTCCCAGGAAATGGTTCTGTCAGTCAAAGTGTAGCACCACGGCTGCGAGTCACGATCAGGGTTCCTGCGGGTCCAACACAACAAATCAGACACCTTCACAAAGCAAAGCTATAAATACTTCTATAAATGTGCTTGTTATTTCTCCAGTATTTAATTCAGTGTCAGGGGGCCGTGTCCTTATCAGCTCACATCTGCGTATCGATGTGAAAACAAGCATGAATGTGGTGTAGTGTTGTGTTAAGGTTGTGTTAGCTTCCCTGCTGCGTTATGCTCTCTACACAGTAGCAGAAACTACTTTTTGGGGGTGGACCAAATGGTTTCAACAAGCACTGTATGTTGCATTAATGTTGTGTGCTGTTAGACCCTGTAAGTGTTATTACATGCTGGCGCTACATACACACAGTGTGAAGCATTAGCGCAGCTTGGAATGGTACATTAGCTTTGTATATGGCATGAGAAAACGGAGTAACGCTTGTATTAGCACTGTATGTGCTATCAGTGTGCATTGTGATCGTTGCATTAGCACTGTTTGTAGAACTAATAGAGCAAGACTGTTATTTTAAAACTACTTTTGAAGTTATTATATAGCAGTGGGGTGGGGAACTCCTACCCTGGAGGGAATGTTTTCTTGTTAAAACACATCTGATACAACTCAACTGCTAATTCCCAGATAGCATGCAGATGTGGGCCACTTCTGGCAAAGACGCAGCACTGCACTAGAACCGAATTAAAAATGCTCATTCCGCCACGTCATAAAAAGGATCTGACCCCGGTCTGTTAAAGGTAAGGCCACAATAAAAAGTGACCATAAAGTGACCTCTGGTGACTTGTCGCTCTGATCTGGAGTGTACACGGCCCTCAGGAAGAAAGTGAGAGTGGTCTGCTTAAGTGCTATCATTCCATGAGGCAAATGGGCCATGAAAAGTGGGATGTGGGCCATAATTTGGGAATAATTTGCTTTCCGGGTTGCCAGGTTTATGGTGCTTTTTCACTCCATACAATGTATCGGGTGTCGCCTCTAACGGAAACGGTGGGCTTTGGAAACCACAACAACGGCGTCGGTAATGTTAAGCGGTGTTTACTCATGGTGTATTGGCGTGTTGTTGTTGTTTGGGACTGAACACAGCTCCGTCATCAGTTCAGACAGATCAGTAGAGTTTGTTCCTTCCTTGTTGCAGCGTCCAGCTCTCGCTGGATTCTTTCGTCGGCCACCGATCCAAGGAGCGTTTGAACCTCTTCAAAAGACCACGGCGTAATTTTACGAGCTGCCGTTGTGAGTCGGATAAAAACAAACGTGATCTCTGCTGCAGCTGGAGATTTTACAGATGGAGAGTTGGTGCTGGTCGTCTGCGTTGCGTGGCGTAGAGTGACGACTCTCTCTGGACGATCAGCGCTCTGCAAGGTTTACACGCCACGGTTTAGTCCCTACTCGACTCGCTCTGAACCATGAGAGAACAGCCACTAAACAAGAACCCGCTTCCAGAACCAGGACCTGATTCACCTGGTGGAAAAGTGAAATAGCCGAGGAGTGGAGTCGTGTCCATGCAGTTGACATTAGTTTCTGTGTCAGTGCAGAGAAATCAAGTCTGAGCGGGACTACAGCCTTCAGCTCAATTGTGGCATTAATTGTGGATGTTGAATTGTGGCCCGTGAGGCATTAGCTTTGTGTGAAACTGCTTTACAGACTCGGGGGTCTAACCTGCAGAAAGAGTGATCACCCACTCCAGACAGAGAAGTGCTGTAGACCGTGTCCACTGTCAGCTCA
>NC_089801.1:5270352-5307852 GCF_029633855.1 Hoplias malabaricus | reverse complement strand
CCCCCTTGTCTGAATCTCTCCAATCACAGTGCTGGATCCATGTTTGAGATGAATTTAAAGACAGCACCTGGTTGTGGATAGTTGCCATTTCCCCTGATATTAAAACAATTACCCAATATTTCCCAGTACAAGGAACTGGTGGTATTGTGCATGCATTAACAGTGCCATTGGGGGCTGGGTTTGGCCTTCGGCACCAGGGGGGGCCAGTCTTAAAGGAGGTGCCTATCTGATGAACTATGTTTTAGCTCTAATGGACAGTCATAGGATGTTTTACATCTTATCCTGTGTATAATTACATTAATTACAATTATTTAAACATTTACATAATACATAGAAGTGTGTAGGAAAAACGTACAGGCCCTCTCACCATTAAACAGTCGTGGGAACGAACTGCAGTAGCCCCACTTCTGGTCCCGGTCAAAGTTGTGTGTGAGAGAGCACCTGTGACAAACAAACAGAAAGAACAGAGTTGAAGGAACCAAATATATTCCTTAATCCTGACTATAGTTAATCAATCGAGGCATGTTTGGAGGCCAATGTAGCAAACAAGCTAACACGTTAAGCTAACAGCATTAGCATCTCGCAAACTGGATTCAGTGTCGGATTCAGGCCCCATTAACACGGACCTAAGATTTTCCTCTCTCCTCTTTTGAATATATCCCTGTACAGACAAATACAATCTGCATTATCACCCGAGTCCAGTAGGGGGCGGGTAGTACCTCCTAAAGAGAGGTGTCAAAACACCACAAAGCAACACAGAAACACAGAGGCGTAAATCTCAAACCACGCGTCCTGAAATGACTGAATATAGATCTTAATGGTGCATTATATATTTCTAACATAGCATCGTTTATATTTATTCATGTGTGAATCTGAACTTTAGAGCTAGCGGCATGTATGTAGTTTATGGGTCTGTCCCAAAACCTAGTGAGCTGCCTAGGTAGGCACTGACTGCATAGACAGCTGTTTAAGTAGACAGCGTTCTAACAGTCGTCTGTTCTCATGAGGCAGGTTGTAGTTAGAGAGCGATTGTGCCAGGGCTTTTTTTTACCAAATGAAGGAAAACTTGCTAAAATTTTAATGCTAACTTGTAGTATGCTAAATAATATATTAGTGTTTTTAATGAAAGAAGTTTTGTTTTAAGTTTTAATGCTAACTTCTAGCCTGCTAAACTGAAAACAATCTGCAGTAGTGTGAATGATGGAAATATTGTGGTACGTTTCAATGCTAACATGTAGGCTGCTAAGCTAAAATCTCTATAAGAATTACTGATGCATGATACAAACATTGTAAATGCTAATTTGTAGCATGCTAAGATTAAAAACAGTCACGTTTTACTTAATGATGCTAACTTGTAGTATGCTAAACTTAAAACCATATTAGTGTTACTGATGAAAGCTGGAAGATTTGTTGTAAATTGTAATGCTAACGTTTAGCCAAATTTAAAACAATCTCTAATTGTATTAATAACGGAAACCTTGCTGTAAGTTTCAATGCTAAAATGCTAAGCTAAAACAATCTCTGTAAGCATTACTGATGAATTATACAAACTTTGTGATGTAGTTATCTTTTTTTGTAGCTAACTTGTAGCGTGCTAAGCTAAAAATATCCTTGATTTTAAACCTGAAAGATGTCAAACCAGAGGAAAGAAAAAACAAAAACAAAAAAAGATTTCTTTACTGTCTCTGTTTCTTTTAGACAATGAGATCAGATGGAAAAAATGTGTCTCCTGAGACTAAGGCCTCAGTGATCTCAAATGTGGCTCTCTCTTTAATCTCCTACATATATCTCTCTACACTCAGCTTAAGAGTAAACCTAAACCCTAGTTCCCAGTTTTAGATTTAGTTTTAGAGTGTAATCAGGTGTGGTACAACTAGGAGATGGCTAAGACAATCAGTTCAGCTCTGGTTTAACATGTAAACCTTCACAATCGTACACAGCTTCTAGTTACAGTCTTTCTGTCTCCGTTTAGCCGCTCAGACAGAGGGTCTCTAAACCAGCGCTGTGCTCCAGAGTGGAAACCCGCTCCTTAGCTCGTCACAACACTCGCCTGTCTGAACACGCACCTGTCCGGTTTTAGCATGAGCTCACACTTCTGAGACTGTATGTGGAAAGAATCTGAAACCAGTCGTGTCACAGAGTGCTACACCTGCGTCCGCACCCACTTCGCAGGCCGCTCAGGTGGAGTCTGAACCTGAGATTACACCCTCATTCTTACTCCATCTCCTCTTTCTGACGGGCCTCAACTCAAGATCACCGAGGCATGTTTATTTAAAACTGTGGGGGTACCTTCAAGGGACATACTGATATCTTTAATTCATTCATTCATTCACTGTCTGTATCCCTTATCCAGTTCAGGGTGGTGGTGGGTCCGGAGCCTACCCAGAATCACTGGACGCAAGGCAGGAATACACCCTGGAGGGGACGCAAGTCCTTCACAGTGTGACACACACACACACACATTCATTCACACACTCACACCTATGGACACTTTTGAGACTCCAATCCACCTACCAACGTGTGTTTTTGGACTGGGAGAAGGAGGAAACCCACACAGACACAGAGAGAACACACCACACTCCTCACAGACAGTCACCCGGAGGAAACCCACAAAAAAAAAAGAGAGAACACACCACACTCCTCACAGACAGTCACCCAGAGGAAACCCACGCAGACACAGGGAGAACACACCACACTCCTCACAGACAGTCCATTATCCATTATCTGTAACCGCTTATCCAATTTGGGGTGGCGGGGGGTTCAGAGCCTAACTGGAATCATTGGGCGCAAGGCAGGAATACACCCTGGAGGGGGCGCCAGTCCTTCACAGGGCAACACAGACACACACACATTCACTCACACACTCACACCTACGGACACTTTCGAGTCGCCAATCCACCTGCAACGTGTGTTTTTGGACTGTGGGAGGAAACTGGAGCACCCGGAGGAAACCCACGTGGACACGGGGAGAACACACGAACTTCTCACAGACAGTCACCCGGAGGAAACCCACGCAGACACAGAGAGAACACACTACACTCCTCACAGACAGTCACCCGGAGGAAACCCATACAGACACAGGGAGAACACACCACACTCCTCACAGACAGTCACCTGGAGGAAACCCACGCAGACACAGGGAGAACACACCACACTCCTCACAGACAGTCGCCCGGAGGAAACCCACGCAGACACAGGGAGAACACACCACACTCCTCACAGACAGTCGCCCGGAGGAAACCCACGCAGACACAGGGAGAACACACCACACTCCTCACAGACAGTCGCCCGGAGGAAACCCACGCAGACACAGGGAGAACACACCACACTTGTGTAATTTGTCGCAAAAAATGAAATAAAACGACTAAAGAAATGCATTTCTACGGCGTGAGTTTGAAGAGCATCAGCCTCAGCTTATAGTTGACTTTCATTGAGTTTTCAGAAGCTCAGACCTCTAGCCCACCTCCTGCTTTCCTCTCGGACACCTCAAGGTGGTCCCCGCAGTCCTGACAGTCATGAGCCGGGGCAGTTATAGACTGTAGTCTATCTGTTGCTGTGCATACTTTTGTTCTACACCCACTTTCCCTGTTCTTCAGCGCTCAGGGCCCTCACAGAGCAGGAGTGATCTGGGTGGTGGATCACTCTCAGTGCTGCAGGGTGGTGTGTGTGTGTGTGTGTGTGTGTTACGAAAGTATCAGTGAGGTTGAATGCACACACACACACACACACACACACACACACACGGTTGCTATAGTGCCTCACTGAAATCATCTGGTGTCCATCTCCATACTCAAACTTCACCTTTGATGTAGGATGTGTGTGCTTCTTTGTGAGAGAGCCTTGTGCACTGTGTGTGTGTGTGTGTGTGTGTGTGTGAGAGAGAGAAAAATACTGGGTTACAGATTCTATATGAATGAAAGTGTGTGTGTATGTTTGTGTGAAACTAGGTAACAAAGTGTATATGAATGAATGTGTGTGTGTGTGTGTGTGTGTGTGTACTTGTATGGCATGTCGGAACTCACCACTTTCTGCTAGAGCTCAGTGAAATGCAGTGATGATAAACAGTTCCACCCAGCCTGAACGGAAACTTGCACTCCCTCCCATCTGTGGTGAACACTGTCACACACACACACACACACGCACGCACACACCACACAGTGGGGCTCCACATTAAAGACAAGATACAAACTACGACGGCCAATAAACATGCAGTAAATATGAGGTTATTAAAACACATTCAGGGCAAATGAATAACAGAGAAGAGCCGTTACACAACTCCACCTCCTTCCCTCCATCCCTCCATCAGCTCAGAAACCCTCGCTCCGCTGGAGATGGAGGGAGGAAGAGAGAGAGAGAGGGACGGAGAGAGGGACTGAGCACATACCTTTTGGAACTGCACCCTCGGGCTGAGTGGACACCACTATCTCCAACCCAGGGGGCTGTTTACGCTTGAACACACACACACACAGAGAGAGAGAGAGAGAGAGAGAGAGAGAGAGAGAGAGAGATTACAAACATTACTGGCACTGAACACACTTCAACCCCAAAATATTTAGAGAGCAGAAGAAAAAGAAAGAAAGAAAGAAAAAGAGTGGAGTTACGTGAAGAAAACAAAGAATAAAGACGGGAAAGAGAGCAGCTAAAAGAAAATGTGCAGACATTGGAGAGAGAGAGAGAGAGAGAGAGAGAGAGAGAGTAGAAAGAAGGAGAAAATGAAAGAGAGAGGGAGGAGAGGAGGAGATGTCAAAGTCTCTGTTGAACTCTGACTGAATTAAAGTAAAACTGGTTTAATGTTTAACTCTGAGCCACCTACCGCTCGCACGCACACCTGCAGCATCAGCGCGCACAGCACGAGACTCCTCCACCGGTACACGCGCTCGGGGACGCGCATCTCCCTCACCAGCACGAGTCCACCACGACCGCACACTGAGAGAGAGAGAGAGAGAGAGAGAGAGAAAGTTGTGTCACTGCCTTAACACAACTTTCCGCATTCTTTAAATGATTAAGTAACTTTTAACGAGATAGAGGGATGATGGCATAACGTGAGAGGTAAGAGAGAGAGAGAGAGAGAGAGAGAGAGAGAGAGAGAGAGAGAGAGAGAGAGAGAGAGAGAGAGAGAGAGATAGCGTGTTACCGTCTCCAGTCGCAGTGGCGTCACTTGGCGGGATTACAGAAACACCGCTGAGTGAATCCGCCAATCAGAGGGCGCGGGCACCTTCCAAAATGTGACGTAATCGTAAACAGCTTTCGATTTAAAACAACGACTGAAAGGGCTTTAAACAGGGGATAGATATGTTCACTCTGTGGTAATCATTAAAGCTCTCTCTCTCTTTTATTCTCTCTTTCTGTCCTGTCTTTCTCTCTGTGCCACTTCTCTCTCTCTCCATGTCTCTCTCCCCTCTTCCTATTTCTCTCTCTGCGTCTCATTTCCCTCTCCCTCCCTGATTCCCTTAATTTTTATTTTCTTTCTTTCTTTCTTTCTTTCTTTCTTTCTTTCTTTCTTTCTTTCTTTCTTTCTTTCTTTCTCTCTCTCTCTCTCTCTCCTCGTTTTACTCGTTCTCTCTCCTCTTTTTACTCTCTCTCCTCTTTTTACTCTCTCTCTTCTCTTTTTACTCTCTCTCTCTCTGAATTCAATTTAAACTGATTTTATTTGCATGACTGATAACTAAGTTAACATAGCACAAACATCAAAACTGAAGATGTTTTGTAGAAAAACAAAGAAACACATGGATATGTTGCTAAATTAATCAATAAAACTAATGATATACAGTGCAATACATGACATAAGACATTTATTAAACTCTATGTATATATAATGTATGTCACACAGCTGCAGGGTCCTAGAGATTGTGGGTTTGAGTCTCACTCCGGGTGACTGTCTGTGAGGAGTTGGTGTGTTCTCTCTGTGTCTGCGTGGGTTTCCTCCGGGTGACTGTCTGTGAGGAGTGTGGTGTGTTCTCCCTGTGTCTGCGTGGGTTTCCTCCGGGTGACTGTCTGTGAGGAGTGTGGTGTGTTCTCTCTGTGTCTGAGTGGGTTTCCTCCGGGTGACTGTCTGTGAGGAGTGTGGTGTGTTCTCTCTGTGTCTGCGTGGGTTTCCTCCGGGTGACTGTCTGTGAGGAGTGTGGTGTGTTCTCCCTGTGTCTGCGTGGGTTTCCTCCGGGTGACTGTCTGTGAGGAGTGTGGTGTGTTCTCTCTGTGTCTGCGTGGGTTTCCTCCGGGTGGCTGTCTGTGAGAAGTGTGGTGTGTTCTCTCTGTGTCTGCGTGGGTTTCCTCCGGGTGACTGTCTGTCAGGAGTGTGGTGTGTTCTCTCTGTGTCTGTGTGTGTTTCCTGCGGGTGACTGTCTGTGAGGAGTATGGTGTGTTCTCTCTGTGTCTGTGTGGGTTTCCTCTGGGTGACTGTCTGTGAGGAGTGTGGTGTGTTCTCTCTGTGTCTGCATGGGGTTTCCTCCGGGTGACTGTCTGTCAGGAGTGTGGTGTGTTCTCTCTGTGTCTGTGTGTGTTTCCTGCGGGTGACTGTCTGTGAGGAGTATGGTGTGTTCTCTCTGTGTCTGTGTGGGTTTCCTCCGGGTGACTGTCTGTGAGGAGTGTGGTGTGTTCTCTCTGTGTCTGCGTGGGTTTCCTCCGGGTGGCTGTCTGTGAGAAGTGTGGTGTGTTCTCTCTGTGTCTGCGTGGGTTTCCTCCGGGTGACTGTCTGTCAGGAGTGTGGTGTGTTCTCTCTGTGTCTGTGTGTGTTTCCTGCGGGTGACTGTCTGTGAGGAGTATGGTGTGTTCTCTCTGTGTCTGTGTGGGTTTCCTCTGGGTGACTGTCTGTGAGGAGTGTGGTGTGTTCTCTCTGTGTCTGCATGGGGTTTCCTCCGGGTGACTGTCTGTCAGGAGTGTGGTGTGTTCTCTCTGTGTCTGTGTGTGTTTCCTGCGGGTGACTGTCTGTGAGGAGTATGGTGTGTTCTCTCTGTGTCTGTGTGGGTTTCCTCTGGGTGACTGTCTGTGAGGAGTGTGGTGTGTTCTCTCTGTGTCTGCGTGGGTTTCCTCCGGGTGACTGTCTGTCAGGAGTGTGGTGTGTTCTCTCTGTGTCTGTGTGTGTTTCCTGCGGGTGACTGTCTGTGAGGAGTATGGTGTGTTCTCTCTGTGTCTGTGTGGGTTTCCTCCGGGTGACTGTCTGTGAGGAGTGTGGTGTGTTCTCTCTGTGTCTGCGTGGGTTTCCTCCGGGTGGCTGTCTGTGAGAAGTGTGGTGTGTTCTCTCTGTGTCTGCGTGGGTTTCCTCCGGGTGACTGTCTGTCAGGAGTGTGGTGTGTTCTCTCTGTGTCTGCGTGGGTTTCCTCCGGGTGGCTGTCTGTGAGAAGTGTGGTGTGTTCTCTCTGTGTCTGCGTGGGTTTCCTCCGGGTGACTGTCTGTCAGGAGTGTGGTGTGTTCTCTCTGTGTCTGCGTGGGTTTCCTCCGGGTGACTGTCTGTGAGGAGTGTGGTGTGTTCTCTCTGTGTCTGCGTGGGTTTCCTCCGGGTGGCTGTCTGTGAGAAGTGTGGTGTGTTCTCTCTGTGTCTGCGTGGGTTTCCTCCGGGTGACTGTCTGTCAGGAGTGTGGTGTGTTCTCTCTGTGTCTGTGTGTGTTTCCTGCGGGTGACTGTCTGTGAGGAGTATGGTGTGTTCTCTCTGTGTCTGCGTGGGTTTCCTCCGGGTGACTGTCTGTGAGGAGTGTGGTGTGTTCTCTCTGTGTCTGCGTGGGTTTCCTCCGGGTGGCTGTCTGTGAGAAGTGTGGTGTGTTCTCTCTGTGTCTGCGTGGGTTTCCTCCGGGTGACTGTCTGTCAGGAGTGTGGTGTGTTCTCTCTGTGTCTGTGTGTGTTTCCTGCGGGTGACTGTCTGTGAGGAGTATGGTGTGTTCTCTCTGTGTCTGCGTGGGTTTCCTCCGGGTGACTGTCTGTGAGGAGTGTGGTGTGTTCTCTCTGTGTCTGCGTGGGTTTCCTCCGGGTGGCTGTCTGTGAGAAGTGTGGTGTGTTCTCTCTGTGTCTGCGTGGGTTTCCTCCGGGTGACTGTCTGTCAGGAGTGTGGTGTGTTCTCTCTGTGTCTGTGTGTGTTTCCTGCGGGTGACTGTCTGTGAGGAGTATGGTGTGTTCTCTCTGTGTCTGTGTGGGTTTCCTCTGGGTGACTGTCTGTGAGGAGTGTGGTGTGTTCTCTCTGTGTCTGCATGGGGTTTCCTCCGGGTGACTGTCTGTCAGGAGTGTGGTGTGTTCTCTCTGTGTCTGTGTGTGTTTCCTGCGGGTGACTGTCTGTGAGGAGTATGGTGTGTTCTCTCTGTGTCTGTGTGGGTTTCCTCTGGGTGACTGTCTGTGAGGAGTGTGGTGTGTTCTCTCTGTGTCTGCGTGGGTTTCCTCCGGGTGACTGTCTGTCAGGAGTGTGGTGTGTTCTCTCTGTGTCTGTGTGTGTTTCCTGCGGGTGACTGTCTGTGAGGAGTATGGTGTGTTCTCTCTGTGTCTGTGTGGGTTTCCTCCGGGTGACTGTCTGTGAGGAGTGTGGTGTGTTCTCTCTGTGTCTGCGTGGGTTTCCTCTGGGTGGCTGTCTGTGAGGAGTGTGGTGTGTTCTCTCTGTGTCTGTGTGGGTTTCCTCCGGGTGACTGTCTGTGAGGAGTGTGGTGTGTTCTCTCTGTGTCTGCGTGGGTTTCCTCTGGGTGACTGTCTGTGAGGAATGTGGTTTTTATATTTCCTTATATGGTGCAAATAAATCAAATAACAATAACACTAAAATAATATGACGCGGTACATATTTACATTCTTATTTACAGTAGATTTTTAGAAGTAAAAAAAAAAAACTACATTCACATCAGACATTTCCGATTCTCTGCTCAGACATGTACCTGAAGGGACGCAGAAGGAACTGAAACTCTCAAAAAAAAGGGAATTCAGAATTAATAAATAAAACGAGGAATAAACAAAACAAACGGAAATATATCAGGATCATAAAACAGCACCTGAAAATATGAACAAATACATAATTATTAACACTACCTTGTTAATGCCCAACTGTGCTTCCCCCTGTGCTGCACCAAGGCTCACTGTGACCCCTCCTACCCTTCATGTCACCTGCCCCAGGGCCATGCACACCTTCCCACGGACGGCCAGGTAATATCTCAGACGCACTCGAGTGAGAACAAAAAGCCTAGGAATTCTCCCACACACCTCCCACAACCCAGATACTGTGTATTACGACATACGTCAGAGCTACGGATCGTAAAATGTGACAGAAGGGATTATCAGCCCCAGGATTCATCCTTCCACTTACCCTGTAATTACCCAAGGTGTACCTCAGGGCTCTATCCTGGGGCCCCTCCTCTTTTAATATTTTTCATGTCGCTACCTACATGTCCTCAGTGCCAACTCCCACTAACAGCATCCTATAAACACTAATGTAACCACAGTGTCTCCAGAGCAGGTGCTGACAGCTCTGGAGGATGGATATATCAATCTGAACCGACAGTCCGTAAATGGCAGTGTTTATTTATTATTGTAGCGTGTGTAACATGCAACACTTTGACTGACAGATATTAATAGTGTTTATTGAAGCAACACTTGGTTGTGATTTTGAACAGAGCCTCTGTCATAGCTACTCTGAGCTCAGCACTGCAGAAACTGCACTATGTAACTTTTGGAGGAAGGGAGTTCTGTACCCAAAGAAGACTCACAGAAACAGTGCTGAAAACTGTCGGGGGACTGCTTTTACACTGAAGACAGACCTGAACTCCCTGACATTCTGGGTCAGTTTGTTAGTGACTTTGTGAGTGTGTGTGTGAAACTGTCTATAGGTGTGCGTGTGTGTGTGTGACTGTGTGTGAGTGAGTATGTGTGTGTGTGTGTGTGTGAGAGAGAGAGATAGAGAGAGATAGAGAGAGAGAGAGAGAGAGAGAGAACGTGAAATTGTCCATAGGTGTGTGTGTGTGTGTTTGTGTGTGTGTGTGTGAGTCAGTGACTGAATGAGTGTGTGTGTGAAACTGTCGACAGTTGTGTGATACAGAGAGAACACACCACACTCCTCACAGACAGTCACCCGGAGGAAACCCACGCAGACACAGGGAGAACACACCACACTCCTCACAGACAGTCACCTGGAGGAAACCCACACAGACACAGAGAGAACACACCACACTCCTCACAGACAGTCACCTGGAGGAAACCCACACAGACACAGAGAGAACACACCACACTCCTCACAGAGAGTCACACGGAGCGTTAATCAAACCCACAACCTCCAGGACCCTGCAGCTGTGTGACTGCGACACAACCTGCCGCCCCCGACTGAATGAGTGTGTGTGAAACTGTCCACAGTTGTGTGTGTGTGTGTGCGTGTGTCTGTGTGTGTGTCTATGTGTGTGTGTGTGTCTGTGTGTGAGTGACTGAGTGAGTGTGTGTGTGAAACTGTCGACAGTTGTGTGACACAGAGAGAACACACCATACTCCTCACAGACAGTCACCCGGAGGAAACCCACGCAGACACAGAGAGAACACACCACACTCCTCACAGACAGTCACCCGGAGGAAACCCACGCAGACACAGACAGAACACACCACACTCCTCACAGTCACCCGGAGGAAACCCACGCAGACACAGAGAGAACACACCACACTCCTCACAGACAGTCACCCGGAGGAAACCCACGCAGACACAGAGAGAACACACCACACTCCTCACAGACAGTCACCCGGAGGAAACCCACGCAGACACAGAGAGAATACACCACACTCCTCACAGACAGTCACCCGGAGGAAACCCACGCAGACACAGAGAGAATACACCACACTCCTCACAGACAGTCACCTGGAGGAAACCCACGCAGACACAGAGAGAACACACCATACTCCTCACAGACAGTCACCTGGAGGAAACCCACGCAGACACAGAGAGAACACACCACACTCCTCACAGACAGTCACCCGGAGGAAACCCATGCAGATAAAGGGAGAACACACCACACTCCTCACAGACAGTCACCCGGAGGAAACCCATGCAGATACAGGGAGAACACACCACACTCCTCACAGACAGTCACCCGGAGGAAACCCATGCAGATACAGGGAGAACACACCACACTCCTCACAGACAGTCATACGGAGCGTGAATCAAACCCACAACCTCCAGGTCCCTGGAGCTGTGTGACTGCGACACAACCTGCCGCCCCCGACTGAATGAGTGTGTGTGAAACTGTCCACAGTTGTGTGTGTGTGTGTGTGTGCGTGTGTCTGTGTGTGTGTCTATGTGTGTGTGTGTGTGTGTCTGTGTGTGAGTGACTGAGTGAGTGTGTGTGTGTGTCTGTGTGTGAGTGACTGAGTGAGTGTGTGTGTGTGTGTGCGTGTGTGTGTGTGTATGTGTGTGTGAGTGACTGAGTGAGTGTGTGTGTGTGTGTGTCTGTGTGTGAGTGACTGAGTGAGTTTTGTAGAAAAACAAAGAAACACATGGATATGTTGCTAAATTAATCAATAAAACTAATGATATACAGTGCAATACATGACATAAGACATTTATTAAACTCTATGTATATATAATGTATGTCACACAGCTGCAGGGTCCTAGAGATTGTGGGTTTGAGTCTCACTCCGGGTGACTGTCTGTGAGGAGTTGGTGTGTTCTCTCTGTGTCTGCGTGGGTTTCCTCCGGGTGACTGTCTGTGAGGAGTGTGGTGTGTTCTCCCTGTGTCTGCGTGGGTTTCCTCCGGGTGACTGTCTGTGAGGAGTGTGGTGTGTTCTCTCTGTGTCTGAGTGGGTTTCCTCCGGGTGACTGTCTGTGAGGAGTGTGGTGTGTTCTCTCTGTGTCTGCGTGGGTTTCCTCCGGGTGACTGTCTGTGAGGAGTGTGGTGTGTTCTCCCTGTGTCTGCGTGGGTTTCCTCCGGGTGACTGTCTGTGAGGAGTGTGGTGTGTTCTCTCTGTGTCTGCGTGGGTTTCCTCCGGGTGGCTGTCTGTGAGAAGTGTGGTGTGTTCTCTCTGTGTCTGCGTGGGTTTCCTCCGGGTGACTGTCTGTCAGGAGTGTGGTGTGTTCTCTCTGTGTCTGTGTGTGTTTCCTGCGGGTGACTGTCTGTGAGGAGTATGGTGTGTTCTCTCTGTGTCTGTGTGGGTTTCCTCTGGGTGACTGTCTGTGAAGGAGTGTGGTGTGTTCTCTCTGTGTCTGCATGGGGTTTCCTCCGGGTGACTGTCTGTCAGGAGTGTGGTGTGTTCTCTCTGTGTCTGTGTGTGTTTCCTGCGGGTGACTGTCTGTGAGGAGTATGGTGTGTTCTCTCTGTGTCTGTGTGGGTTTCCTCCGGGTGACTGTCTGTGAGGAGTGTGGTGTGTTCTCTCTGTGTCTGCGTGGGTTTCCTCCGGGTGGCTGTCTGTGAGAAGTGTGGTGTGTTCTCTCTGTGTCTGCGTGGGTTTCCTCCGGGTGACTGTCTGTCAGGAGTGTGGTGTGTTCTCTCTGTGTCTGTGTGTGTTTCCTGCGGGTGACTGTCTGTGAGGAGTATGGTGTGTTCTCTCTGTGTCTGTGTGGGTTTCCTCTGGGTGACTGTCTGTGAGGAGTGTGGTGTGTTCTCTCTGTGTCTGCATGGGGTTTCCTCGGGTGACTGTCTGTCAGGAGTGTGGTGTGTTCTCTCTGTGTCTGTGTGTGTTTCCTGCGGGTGACTGTCTGTGAGGAGTATGGTGTGTTCTCTCTGTGTCTGTGTGGGTTTCCTCTGGGTGACTGTCTGTGAGGAGTGTGGTGTGTTCTCTCTGAATGAGTGTGTGTGAAACTGTCCACAGTTGTGTGTGTGTGTGTGTGTGCATGTGTCTGTGTGTGTGTCTATGTGTGTGTGTGTGTGTGTCTGTGTGTGAGTGACTGAGTGAGTGTGTGTGTGTGTGTGCGTGTGTGTGTGTGTATGTGTGTGTGAGTGACTGAGTGAGTGTGTGTGTGTGTGTGTCTGTGTGTGAGTGACTGAGTGAGTGTGTGTGTGTCTGTGTGTGAGTGACTGAGTGAGTGTGTGTGTGAAACTGTCCACAGGTGTGTGTGTGTGTGTGTGAGAGAGAGTGACTGTGTGTGTGTGTGTGTGTGAGAGAGAGTGACTGTGTGTGTGTGTGTGTGTGTGTACGAGAGAGAGTGACTGTGTGTGTGTGTGTGGCTGGGACTGATCAGTGGGAGTGACCACTCCTCGGTCAGACCTCTGTGTCTGTGATGTTTTGGGGTTGTACTCGAATTATGAGAATTCCTCGGAAAACCTCCTGTATCCTGAAGATAATGGGAAGGGGTGTCTGGAATAGTGCGATGCGGTTTGTGATTTTATTCCTGAAACGGCAGCGGCTGAATCACGCGTAGCAGCAGCTGGACAATAAGCCAAAAGATTAAAAACTAAAGCACACGTCTGGGGTTTAAAGGACTTTAGTGCACCACTCTGCAGCTGAGTGTTTAAACTCACTCAGCCGTTCCCTCACGATGTTGCCATAACGCACTGCATTCCTCTCTGCTTCTTGCTTAAGTAACACTCTTTACACACAGACTGACACACCTTGGCTGCGAGGGGCTGGGTCTCAGTGGACCTCTTTGATCCTGACTTGTTCAGGGCTGTGGAATTGCTCAACCTCACTTTGGAAAGAGGAGGAAAAAAGAACAGGACGCCGGACAATAGGCGGAATATGAACTGACAGGACATTTGATACTACATTACACACTCAGAATTGCTTTTTATCATGGAGCTATGGCTCTGACGATGGTGTCAAAGGAGGCACAGTTCTAGAGCTACAACAACACTGCTCCCGCACAGGCCTCTGATCTGAGATACAGTTAAAGACTGTGAAAAATACTGCACACTTACAACAATAACATCATCATCATCATCTATAAGACATCATCACACACACACACACACAAATACACACACACACACAACTTTCGACAGTTTCACACACACACTCACTCAGTCACTCACAGACACACACACACACACACACACACACAACTGTGGACAGTTTCACACACACACACACACCTGTGGACAGTTTCACACACTCACCCAGTCACACACTCACCCAGTCACACACACACACACATAGACACACAAATGCACACTCTCACACACACACAAACACCTGTGGACAGTTTCACACACTCACCCAGTCACTCACACACACACACACACACACACACAGTGGACAGTCACTCCACCTGTTTGGACTGTGGGAGGAACACATCACACTCCTCACAGACAGAGACCCGAGGTGGGAATTGAATCCACTACCGCAGGACCCTGGAGCTGTGTGGAGGGAACACACCCCTGGCTCCTCCATGTCCTCCTCCTTATGCCAACAGAGGACTGATAAAGTGGCTGGGGGGTGGGGGTGGTATAAAGAGGGGTGTTTCTGATAAAGTGGCCGGGGGTGTGGGTGGTATAAAGAGGGGTGTATAAAGAGGGAACACAGCCCTGGCTCCTCCATGTCCTCCTCCTTATGCCAACAGAGGACTGATAAAGTGGCTGGGGGGTGGGGGTGGTATAAAGAGGGGTGTTTCTGATAAAGTGGCCGGGGGTGTGGGTGGTATAAAGAGGGGTGTATAAAGAGGGAACACAGCCCTGGCTCCTCCATGTCCTCCTCCTTATGCCAACAGACGATGTGGTCTCTGACTTTCGCACAGTGAAAATGTCCTGTGTTATTAAAGGCAGCCTACAGCACGTTCCATGACATCATTTCAACCTCCTGCGTCACTGAGAAACCACACCTCGTCCACTCCCTGCGCCCCCCCCCCCCCCCCCCCCAGCAGTACCACCCTGTTACTCATCCACCTGGAGCCCCCTGAGGAGCTGTACACTCCCACCACAGCTCCCTCAAGGCCTTCTCACAATGCCAGGCAAGCCTTAGTGTCCCTCCAGTTCTGGACTTATACCATCACCTGCAGGTTGTGCTGGAATGGAGAGGGCTCAGGATAAATGTCGCCCTCTGGTGGACAATTTTATTTAAATTAAACATTATTGATGATGTACTAAAAAATATCCATCCATCCATTATCTGTAACCGCTTATCCAATTTAGGGTCGCGGGGGGTCCAGAGCCTACCTGGAATCATTGGGCGCAAGGCGGGAATACACCCTGGAGGGGGCGCCAGTCCTTCACAGGGCAGCACAGACACATTCACTCACACCTACGGACACTTTCGAGTCGCCAATCCACCTGCAACGTGTGTTTTTGGACTGTGGGAGGAAACCGGAGAACCCGGAGGAAACCCACGCGGACACGGGGAGAACACACCAACTCCTCACAGACAGTCACCCGGAGCGGGAATCGAACCCACAACCTCCAGGCCCCTGGAGCTGTGTGACTGCGACACTACCTGCTGTGCCATCGTGCCGCCCTTACTAAAAAACAGTGTTTCCAAAAATAATTAAATGCACAATTTAATTATAATTTCTGTTTAAGATAATTAACAAGGAGGGGTGTTTCTGATAAAGTGGCCGGGGGGTGGGGGTGGTATAAAGAGGGGTGTTTCTGATAAAGTGGCCGGGGGGTGGGGGTGATATAAAGAGGGGTGTTTCTGATAAAGTGGCCGGGGGTGGGGGTGGTATAAAGAGGGGAGTTTCTGATAAAGTGGCCAGGGTTGGAGGTGGTATAAAGAGGGGTGTTTCTGATAAAGTGGCCAGGGGGTGGAGGTGGTATAAAGAGGGGTGTTTCTGATAAAGTGGCCAGGGGGTGGGGGTGGTATAAAGAGGGGTGTTTCTGATAAAGTGGCCGGGGGGTGGAGGTGGTATAAAGAGGGGTGTTTCTGATAAAGTGGCCAGGGGGTGGGGGTGGTATAAAGAGGGGTGTTTCTGATAAAATGGCCAGGGGGTGGAGGTGGTATAAAGAGGGGTGTTTCTGATAAAGTGGCCGGGAGGTGGGGGTGATATAAAGAGGGGTGTTTCTGATAAAGTGGCCGGGGGGTGTGGGTGGTATAAAGAGGGGTGTTTCTGATAAAGTGGCCGGGGGGTGGGGGTGGTATAAAGAGGGGTGTTTCTGATAAAGTGGCCAGGGGGTGGAGGTGGTATAAAGAGGGGTGTTTCTGATAAAGTGGCCAGGGGGTGGGGGTGGTATAAAGAGGGGTGTTTCTGATAAAGTGGCCGGGGGGTGTGGGTGGTATAAAGAGGGGTGTTTCTGATAAAGTGGCCGGGGGTGGGGGTGGTATAAAGAGGGGTGTTTCTGATAAAGTGGCCGGGGGTGGGGGTGGTATAAAGAGGGGTGTTTCTGATAAAGTGGCCAGGGGGTGGGGGTGGTATAAAGAGGGGTGTTTCTGATAAAGTGGCCGGGGGGTGGAGGTGGTATAAAGAGGGGTGTTTCTGATAAAGTGGCCAGGGGGTGGGGGTGGTATAAAGAGGGGTGTTTCTGATAAAGTGGCCGTGGGGTGGGGGTGATATAAAGAGGGGTGTTTCTGATAACGTGGCCAGGGGGTGGAGGTGGTATAAAGAGGGGTGTTTCTGATAAAGTGGCCGGGGGGTGGGGGTGATATAAAGAGGGGTGTTTCTGATAAAGTGGCCGGGGGGTGGGGGTGATATAAAGAGGGGTGTTTCTGATAAAGTGGCCGGGGGGTGGGGGTGATATAAAGAGGGGTGTTTCTGATAAAGTGGCCGGGGGGTGGGGGTGATATAAAGAGGGGTGTTTCTGATAAAGTGGCCGGGGGGTGGAGGTGGTATAAAGAGGGGTGTTTCTGATAAAGTGGCCGGGGGGTGGAGGTGGTATAAAGAGGGGTGTTTCTGATAAAGTGGCCGGGGGGTGGAGGTGGTATAAAGAGGGGTGTTTCTGATAAAGTGGCCGGGGGGTGGGGGTGATATAAAGAGGGGTGTTTCTGATAAAGTGGCCGGGGGGTGGGGGTGATATAAAGAGGGGTGTTTCTGATAAAGTGGCCGGGGGGTGGGGGTGATATAAAGAGGGGTGTTTCTGATAAAGTGGCCGGGGGGTGGAGGTGGTATAAAGAGGGGTGTTTCTGATAAAGTGGCCGGGGGGTGGAGGTGGTTTAAAGAGGGGTGTTTCTGATAAAGTGGCCGGGGGGTGGGGGTGATATAAAGAGGGGTGTTTCTGATAAAGTGGCCGGGGGGTGGGGGTGATATAAAGAGGGGTGTTTCTGATAAAGTGGCCGGGGGGTGGAGGTGGTTTAAAGAGGGGTGTTTCTGATAAAGTGGCCGGGGGGTGGGGGTGATATAAAGAGGGGTGTTTCTGATAAAGTGGCCGGGGGGTGGAGGTGGTTTAAAGAGGGGTGTTTCTGATAAAGTGGCCGGGGGGTGGGGGTGATATAAAGAGGGGTGTTTCTGATAAAGTGGCCGGGGGGTGGAGGTGGTTTAAAGAGGGGTGTTTCTGATAAAGTGGCCGGGGGGTGGAGGTGGTATAAAGAGGGGTGTTTCTGATAAAGTGGCCGGGGGGTGGGGGTGATATAAAGAGGGGTGTTTCTGATAAAGTGGCCGGGGGGTGGGGGTGATATAAAGAGGGGTGTTTCTGATAAAGTGGCCGGGGGGTGGGGGTGATATAAAGAGGGGTGTTTCTGATAAAGTGGCCGGGGGGTGGGGGTGATATAAAGAGGGGTGTTTCTGATAAAGTGGCCGGGGGGTGGAGGTGGTATAAAGAGGGGTGTTTCTGATAAAGTGGCCGGGGGGTGGAGGTGGTATAAAGAGGGGTGTTTCTGATAAAGTGGCCGGGGGGTGGAGGTGGTATAAAGAGGGGTGTTTCTGATAAAGTGGCCGGGGGGTGGGGGTGATATAAAGAGGGGTGTTTCTGATAAAGTGGCCGGGGGGTGGGGGTGATATAAAGAGGGGTGTTTCTGATAAAGTGGCCGGGGGGTGGGGGTGATATAAAGAGGGGTGTTTCTGATAAAGTGGCCGGGGGGTGGAGGTGGTATAAAGAGGGGTGTTTCTGATAAAGTGGCCGGGGGGTGGAGGTGGTATAAAGAGGGGTGTTTCTGATAAAGTGGCCGGGGGGTGGAGGTGGTTTAAAGAGGGGTGTTTCTGATGAAGTGGCCGGGGGGTGGGGGTGATATAAAGAGGGGTGTTTCTGATAAAGTGGCCGGGGGGTGGGGGTGATATAAAGAGGGGTGTTTCTGATAAAGTGGCCGGGGGGTGGAGGTGGTTTAAAGAGGGGTGTTTCTGATAAAGTGGCCGGGGGGTGGGGGTGATATAAAGAGGGGTGTTTCTGATAAAGTGGCCGGGGGGTGGAGGTGGTTTAAAGAGGGGTGTTTCTGATAAAGTGGCCGGGGGGTGGGGGTGATATAAAGAGGGGTGTTTCTGATAAAGTGGCCGGGGGGTGGAGGTGGTTTAAAGAGGGGTGTTTCTGATAAAGTGGCCGGGGGGTGGAGGTGGTATAAAGAGGGGTGTTTCTGATAAAGTGGCCGGGGGGTGGGGGTGATATAAAGAGGGGTGTTTCTGATAAAGTGGCCAGGGGGTGGGGGTGATATAAAGAGGGGTGTTTCTGATAAAGTGGCCGGGGGGTGGGGGTGATATAAAGAGGGGTGTTTCTGATAAAGTGGCCGGGGGGTGTGGGTGGTATAAAGAGGGGTGTTTCTGATAAAGTGGCCGGGGGGTGGGGGTGATATAAAGAGGGGTGTTTCTGATAAAGTGGCCGGGGGGTGTGGGTGGTATAAAGAGGGGTGTTTCTGATAAAGTGGCCGGGGGGTGGGGGTGATATAAAGAGGGGTGTTTCTGATAAAGTGGCCGGGGGGTGTGGGTGGTATAAAGAGGGGTGTTTCTGATAAAGTGGCCGGGGGGTGGGGGTGATATAAAGAGGGGTGTTTCTGATAAAGTGGCCGGGGGGTGGAGGTGGTATAAAGAGGGGTGTTTCTGATAAAGTGGCCGGGGGGTGGGGGTGATATAAAGAGGGGTGTTTCTGATAAAGTGGCCGGGGGGTGGAGGTGGTATAAAGAGGGGTGTTTCTGATAAAGTGGCCGGGGGGTGGAGGTGGTATAAAGAGGGGTGTTTCTGATAAAGTGGCCGGGGGGTGGAGGTGGTATAAAGAGGGGTGTTTCTGATAAAGTGGCCGGGGGGTGGGGGTGATATAAAGAGGCGTGTTTCTGATAAAGTGGCCGGGGGGTGGGGGTGATATAAAGAGGGGTGTTTCTGATAAAGTGGCCGGGGGGTGGGGGTGATATAAAGAGGGGTGTTTCTGATAAAGTGGCCGGGGGGTGGAGGTGGTATAAAGAGGGGTGTTTCTGATAAAGTGGCCGGGGGGTGGAGGTGGTTTAAAGAGGGGTGTTTCTGATAAAGTGGCCGGGGGGTGGGGGTGATATAAAGAGGGGTGTTTCTGATAAAGTGGCCGGGGGGTGGGGGTGATATAAAGAGGGGTGTTTCTGATAAAGTGGCCGGGGGGTGGAGGTGGTTTAAAGAGGGGTGTTTCTGATAAAGTGGCCGGGGGGTGGGGGTGATATAAAGAGGGGTGTTTCTGATAAAGTGGCCGGGGGGTGGGGGTGATATAAAGAGGGGTGTTTCTGATAAAGTGGCCGGGGGGTGGAGGTGGTATAAAGAGGGGTGTTTCTGATAAAGTGGCCGGGGGGTGGAGGTGGTTTAAAGAGGGGTGTTTCTGATAAAGTGGCCGGGGGGTGGGGGTGATATAAAGAGGGGTGTTTCTGATAAAGTGGCCGGGGGGTGGAGGTGGTTTAAAGAGGGGTGTTTCTGATAAAGTGGCCGGGGGGTGGAGGTGGTATAAAGAGGGGTGTTTCTGATAAAGTGGCCGGGGGGTGTGGGTGGTATAAAGAGGGGTGTTTCTGATAAAGTGGCCGGGGGGTGGGGGTGATATAAAGAGGGGTGTTTCTGATAAAGTGGCCAGGGGGTGGGGGTGGTATAAAGAGGGGTGTTTCTGATAAAGTGGCCGGGGGGTGGGGGTGATATAAAGAGGGGTGTTTCTGATAAAGTGGCCGGGGGGTGTGGGTGGTATAAAGAGGGGTGTTTCTGATAAAGTGGCCGGGGGGTGGGGGTGATATAAAGAGGGGTGTTTCTGATAAAGTGGCCGGGGGGTGGGGGTGATATAAAGAGGGGTGTTTCTGATAAAGTGGCCGGGGGGTGGGGGTGATATAAAGAGGGGTGTTTCTGATAAAGTGGCCGGGGGGTGGAGGTGGTATAAAGAGGGGTGTTTCTGATAAAGTGGCCGGGGGGTGGAGGTGATATAAAGAGGGGTGTTTCTGATAAAGTGGCCGGGGGGTGGGGGTGATATAAAGAGGGGTGTTTCTGATAAAGTGGCCGGGGGGTGGAGGTGATATAAAGAGGGGTGTTTCTGATAAAGTGGCCGGGGGGTGGGGGTGATATAAAGAGGGGTGTTTCCCAGTGCGTGTTGGATCAGGTGGTCCGTGGTCCGAGCTCTTCGCTGGTATTCAGGGGGCGGGGTGGGGGCGGTGTGGGGGCGTAGGGGGGATTCCTTCTGATACAATCACCGGTGACGTTGTTGTTCAGTGTTAATAACGTTTTTCTTCAGAAAACTATTCAGCGCCTATAGGAACAGACTTGCTGTGTACATCCAGATAACGATGTCTCAGTGGGAAATCCCCTGTCCACCTTCCCCGGGCCTGTCCCCTGGTGTTTACTGCCCCCGTGTGGCCGTTTGGAGAAACTGCAGCATCTCCCTTTGTCCCAGAGTCACATTCCTCTCTCTACAAACGCTGACTAGGCACATGCAGTTCCTGCCCTACAGCAGCCAAAACATGCTCAACACTAAAGCCACTCACTGTTCATTCTCTCACTCCCTCAGCTCCACTGACCACACAGGAGCACTCTGTAGTTCTACATTCACAGCTGGAGTCCATCTGTTGCTCTGCATACTTTGTCACCCCCCCTTTCCCCCTGTTCCTCAGCGCTCAGGACCCCCATAGAGCGGATGTGATGTGGTGGTGGGTTATTCTCAGCGCTGCAGTGACACTGACGTGGTGGTGGTGTGTTAGTGTGTGTTGTGCTGGTGTAGAGTGGATCAGACACAGCAGTGCTTACAGCAGTGATAACCTCAAATACCTCACACACACACACACACACACACACACATTCTAATATGATCTTACTGCTCTGATAAACAGCTTTTTAAATCTCATCTAAAGCCACCTTTGTGCATCTCATACACCAAGTGCCTGCGAGTTACAGCTGCGCAGACGTGTGTTGTCTGAGAACCCTCTAGGACATAAGCTCAGCGCTGGTTCCCTCCACCTTTCCTCCACCTTTCCCCCACCTCTACTGTCTCCAGGTGACAAGAAGAACAGAAAAAAAAGAGCCAAAACACTTCCTTGTCCCAATTTCATAAAGAGTTCTTCTGTATTTAAATAATTACACACGCAGTTCCCGGGAAAGAAAAGCACCGTAAGTTATTCCTTGTAACTTTCAGAGACATTACCACTGAACACACTCCCCCACTGAGAGAGAGAGAGAGAGAGAGAGGGGGCGGATCTGATAAAGAAGAACATGTGGGGAGGGCTCCTTTTCCTTTCACCCTTGTTTGAAGGGTATTACCCCTTTTCCAGAGTAAAGGGAGAGGGGATTCCCACCCAGCGCCGCGACGGCAGGCTCCCCCTCACTGAAGAAACTTCCAGCGCAATCGGCAGAGTGTATAAAAACACTCCTGCACAAACACACACACACACACACACACACACATACACGCGTGCGGCTCACTTGGACAGAGAGAGAGAGTGAGAGAGAGAGAGCGAAGGAGATGAAGATACGCACCAAGGTCCATCATTAACAGCTGGAGATCCTGAGGTAGGGCTCTTCTCACCTTCTCAGTTCATTCTCAGGAGTTTCTGGGTGCTGCAGGGTGCTCTGATGCTAGATCCTGACTGTGGTTCTCCTGTCATGGAAGTGTCAGCGGGTTCCTTTAAGAAGAGCTCCACGTGCACTCTTCAAAACAGAGGGTTCTTGAAAAGAAGCAGTGAAGCAGTGTATGTTTTCTGTACAGAAGCATGTGCATGGTGAGGTGGCTCTTCAGATCTGAGAGTGTGTTGTATAAGGTTCTACACAGCACCCTTGGGAAACGGTTCTACACAGCACCAAGAAAAAGGGTTCTACTATGTCCTGACAGAATAATTCATTTTGGTTCTAGAGAGAACAGTTCTCAAACAGAGGCGTATATTGAGTTCAGGTGCGTTTTGTGTAGCGTACAAATGTAATTCATTACATTTACATTTACGCATTCGGCAGACGCTTTTATCCAAAACGACTTACAAAAGAGGATCATTCAAACTACAGCACGATTTATACACAGTACCTTACATTGAGTGCAATACGCCACAAAGTAATAAGTGCATTAAAGAAAGACTTTCAGAGCAAGAGCTGGGTTTCTTGAATGCGGAGAGGGTTTCTGTTGCTCTGATGGCGCTTGGATATGAGAGAGTACCAGAGATGAGAACAGCCTCGACTGACCTGTACGGGGGGTTGGCCGTGTTAGTTGGCGCTCCTTTGAGGAACGGAGAGGGCGGGAGTCTATTGAGGTGATGGGAGCAGAGCCAGTGAATGCTGTGAAGGCCATAATTCAAGCTGTAAATCCTCTCCTGCTCTTTTGTCTTACGGTGTAGTTTTAAAACAATTCTCATTTTATTCAACACAATAATAATAACCCAGAAATGAAGAGTTAACGCGCTCCGCTCCTGATCTCACACTGAAATCTTTCAACTCACACGGACACAGTATTGTCCCCGAGAACAGAACAAACCCATCACTGTCTTCTGCAGCTTTTTCCTGAAGGAGCTCAGAACCAATAAACTCTTCACACTGCTTTATTTTTAGGTTATTTTTTCCTGGATTAGACGAGGCGAGGAGAGGCATGTTTATTTATAGAGCACTGTTCACGCGCAAGTGATTTACAGAGTAGAGAGCAGTACGATTAAAACGAACAAACACAACTATAAAAGGCATTTAAAACAGTGCAACAAAAGAAAACGTGATTAAAAAGATTCGAACAGTTAAGATGAGTTAATAAAAGGATTAAACACTAAAGTGTGCTTCCGGATTAAACACTGAGGAGTGTTTTAATCCGAACAGTAGCTGCTCCATCAGGAATGTTTTCAGTCTTGGTTTAAAAGTGTCTAAATGTCCTTCTAATGTTCTGTTGTCAGTTGTCAGTTAATACAATGACAAAAGAGCGAGACAATGTTTGAAGTTTTAAAACTTGTTTGTACACCAAATATATTCAAACATAATAACTGTGTAACTCATAAAAGAATACTATAATTAAATAATATAATAATGTGTGTTTCCCCATTGATCTGAAGAACCATTTCACCATGAAAATAGTTCTGAATATGATTCATGAATCACTTCACTACAGAATCTTTAAAGAAACCTCTTAATTAAGGGTTTTGAAGAACAGGGTGAAAAGGGGGTGAACAAAGAATGCAGAGCAACTACAGTCTTTAACTGAAGAGCTACAGAGAGACTGTGTGTGAGAGTGGAGCTGAGAGAATGGACAGTGAGTGTAGAAACAATGGTTGTTTTAATGTTATGGCTCATCAGTTCATACTACAGTCTTAAAGAATGTAGTGTACAGCCTCAGGACAGAACGCGTGGGAGAAGGGTGAGTGAAGGCTGGTGAAATCAAAAACAGAAGGTTGTATGAACGATATAAACCCTTTATTCAATGCATGTGCATATTAATCTGTGTGTGAATCTGGAGCCCACCAACCCACACACTGTGAAACAAGACAACAGTCAGTTCTCTGTGTGCTGCCTGAGTCAGAAAACACGGGATAAAACGAGACGTTCTGATTCTGCTCCGCTTCTGACGTCAAGTGCAGAGACTTTAGAATGGCCCCGCCCCCTCATCTGAGTCTGTCCAATCACAGCGCTGGACCCGTGTTTATGTGAGAGTGCAAAGACGAGGTTAAACTCAACAAAACAGACACAACGAGCGCGGAGAAATAAGAGCACTGAGTAAAAACGGAGAAGAAAGAGAACAGAGTGAAAACAGAGTGCATCGGTGGGTGCGGAGCCTACCCGGAATCACTGGGTGCAAGGCGGGAACACACCCTGGAGGGGGCACCAGTCCTTCACAGGGCGACACACACTCACACACTCACACCTACGAAACACTTTTGAGTCTCCAATCCACCTACAAACGTGTGTTTTTGGAGCGTGGGAGGAAACCGGAGCACCCGGAAGAAACCCACACAGACACAGGGAGAACACACCACACTCCTTGCAGACAGTCACCCGGAGGAAACCCACGCAGACACAGGGAGAACACACCACACTCCTCACAGACAGTCACCCGGAGGAAACCCACACAAACACAGGGATAACACACTACACTCCTCATAGACAGTCACCCGGAGGAAACCCACGCAGACACAGGGAGAACACACCACACTCCTCACAGACAGTCACCCGGAGGAAACCCACGCAGATACAGAGAGAACACACCACACTCCTCACAGACAGTCACCTGGAGGAAACCCATGCAGACACAGGGAGAACACACCACACTCCTCACAGACAGTCACCCGGAGGAAACCCACGCAGATACAGAGAGAACACACCACACTCCTCACAGACAGTCACCTGGAGGAAACCCATGCAGACACAGGGAGAACACACCACACTCCTCACAGTCACCCGGAGGAAACCCACGCAGATACAGAGAGAACACACCACACTCCTCACAGACAGTCACCTGGAGGAAACCCATGCAGACACAGGGAGAACACACCACACTCCTCACAGACAGTCACCCGGAGCGGGAATCGAACCCACAACTTCCAGGGTCCTGAAGCTGTGACAGAGACACTACCTGCTGATATATATATATATAATTAAATAAAAAAATATTTGGGACAGTTGTGGCCCTGAAATAAAGGGACTAATATGTACCATTAAGGGTCTCACAACAGTCACCATTTTTCTAAGAGTGTGTGCATACCACTTTTATTCATTAATGCTATTATTCATCAGCCATCACTTATTTATTTAACATATTAAACAAGTGAATAAACACGGTTATTGTCTAAAGCCCAGTCTAAGTATAACACGCATCTGCCCACTCACTCCTGCCCTGAGAGTGACGTCGTTTCTCTTCTTCAGCACGAGGAAATGAAAATCATTTCTTCACTGATATCTGCTCCACGCCTCAGAAATATCAGACAGAGAACAAGCTGCGAAACCCTGGAGGACTCCTCCAGTTAAACACTCACTATCATTAACTGTGTTACAGTGAAGAGAATGGATGGAATGCACACATACGGCGGAGAGCGCTGGTGTTGGGTTCGACTCGCCCTAAACACTTCTGCAGAAAGGCGGCGAGGATGACATTAGAGCGTCCTGTAGAGACACATCCGCTCAGCTACAAGGAAAAGATCATCTCGCCCACCCACTGAGATAGAGAGAGAGAGAGAGAGAGAGAGGGAGAGAGAGAGAGAGAGAGAGAGGTTCATCGTCTATATAGAGAAAAAAGACACATCTTCAAGTTAATAAATAATCAGTGTCCCACAGGGGTGTGTGTGTGAGTGAGCGAGAGAGAGAGAGAGAGAGAGAGAGAGAGAGAGAGGTGTGTGATTGACTGGGTGAGTGTGTGGAACTGTTCAAAGGTGTGAGTGTGAGAGTGACAGGGTGGGTGTGAGAGTGACAGGGTGGGTGTGAGAGTGACATGGTGAGTGGGAGAGTGACTGGGTGAGTGTGAGAGTGACAGGGTGGGTGTGAGAGTGACTGGGTGAGTGTGAGAGTGACAGGGTGGGTGTGAGAGTGACATGGTGAGTGGGAGAGTGACTGGGTGAGTGTGAGAGTGACAGGGTAGGTGTGAGAGTGACTGGGTGAGTGTGAGAGTGACAGGGTGGGTGTGAGAGTGACAGGGTGGGTGTGAGAGTGACAGGGTGGGTGTGAGAGTGACTGGGTGAGTTTGAGAGTGACAGGGTGAGTGTGAGAGTGACAGGGTGAGTGTGGGAGTGACTGGGTGAGTGTGTTATGCCTTGTGATGGACAGGTGCCTTGTGTTCCGTGTGTTTTTGCCTTGTACCCAGTGCCTGACTGACTAATTGACTGAATGAATGTGTGTAGATACAGTGGTGTGTAGGGTAGTGTAGTGCAGTGCAGCGCAATGTACTATATTGTAGTGTACTGTAGTGTAATGTACTTTAGTGTACTGTACTGTAGTGCAATGTACTGTACTGTTGTGTACTGTAGTGTATTGTAGTGTACTGTTGTGTAGTGCAATGTACTGTATTGTAGTGTACTGTAGTGTAGTATACTGTAGTGTAATGTACTGTATTGTAGTGTACTGTAGTGTAGTATACTGTAGTGTAATGTACTGTAGTGTAGTATAATGTAGTGCAATGTAATGTAGTGTACTGTTGAGTAGTGTAGTGTACTGCTGTGTATTGTACTGTACTGTTGTGTACTGTAGTGTAGTGTACTGTACTGTAGTGCAGTGTACTGTACTGTTGTGTACTGTAGTGTAGTGTACTGTTGTGTATTGTACTGTACTGTAGTGTTGTGTACTTTAGTGCAATGTACTGTTGTGTAGTTTAGTGTACTGTAGTATAGTGTACTGTTTTGTACTGTAATGTAGTGCAATAATGTAGTATACTGTAGTGTAGCGTTGTGTACTGTAGTGTAGGGTACTGTTGTGTATTGTAGTTTAGTGTACTGAAGTATAGTGTACTGTACTGTAATGTAGTGCATTGTACTGTAGTGTAGTGCAATGTACTGTATTGTAGTGTACTTTTGTGTACTGTAGTGTAGTGAGCATAACACACACTGCATGAATCATAACACACGCCGCTATGAATATGATTCTTTATTACCTGAGGGATACTCTGAGTCTACCTGAGGTCACACCTGCATTTTATCTCCTCTGTTTTACGACTTACAGTAAATGAAACGATAAGAGTGGCTCTTTAGCTGACAGCCAGTTTTAAAGGGGAAATATTTCAGGACCCCCGGGAGCAGATGGTGAAACTGGTGTGTGTACATTTGCTGATGCTGGTGTAAAAGTGTGTGAGTGTGTCCCCGTTGGAGTGAGTCTGGTGAGTCACTGGAGACCGGACTCATAAAGGGAGCACAAACGTGGAGCTCAAAGTATCGCGCTGGGCATGAGTCAAGGCGAGTCACTGGACACAAGGTTAAGGCCAGACGCGGAATAAAGCAGTAAGCAAAAACCAGCATTACACCTCGGACTTAAACCCAAGTATGGCTCCTTTTCTCTCTGTCAAACACACACACACACACACACACACACACACACACACACACGAGTGACCAGACACATATCTCGACAGCCCTAAATGACCCAAATTCTTACTAAGCACTGAATCATTCCCACATCAGTCAGACGTGTGACATCAGCGCTGTGTTGTGCTCCAGTTTATTTCCTTTTGGAAACATGTTCGCTGATGTAGGAGATTTTTTTTGCACATGGAAATAATACACACATTTGTAACTACTTTAAATGACACAGATCAGCCATAACATTAAAACCACCTCCTTTTTTAAAAGCTGATTGTTCCAATGACCATAGAAGAGCACTGTCTAGATCCACAACTGGAGTCCATCTGTTGCTCTGCATACTTTGTCACCCCCCTTTCCCCCCTGTCCCTCAGCGCTGCAGTGACACTGACGTGGTGGTGGTGTGTTAGTGTGTGTATATATATGAACATTTCATCATGTGTGGACCAAGAGAATCACTCCAAAATTACTCTGAATAAAACCTTTTATTTATTTATCATTAAACTTATACAGCACCTTTCTATATTTCTCTATAATTATAATTATATTTATATATCTGCCAAAATATTAACTCTACAGGAAAACACATTCTTAACTTTTAATGGAAGTGAATGTGAAAATATTTTATTTAAAATAATTTTGGAGCGTTTCTATTGGTTCATGGAGATATATGTTTTAAATATAATGTTAATATATATCATAGTAGTTTATTAAATATTTTCGCTTGCTGTGTGTGTGTGTGTGTAATATATATGTGTGTGTGTGTGTGTTTGTAATATATATGTGTGTGTGTGTGTGTGTGTAATATATATATGTGTGTGTGTGTGTAATATATATGTGTGTGTGTGTGTGTAATATATATGTGTGTGTGTGTGTGTGTAATATATATATGTGTGTGTGTGTGTACTATATATGTGTGTGTGTGTGTAATATATATATGTGTGTGTGTGTAATATATATGTGTGTGTGTGTAATATATATGTGTGTGTGTGTAATATATATATGTGTGTGTGTGTGTGTAATATATATGTGTGCGTGTGTGTGTAATATATATGTGTGTGTGTGTAATATATATGTGTGTGTGTGTGTAATATATATGTGTGTGTGTGTAATATATATGTGTGCGTGTGTGTGTAATATATATGTGTGTGTGTGTTTGTAATATATATATGTGTAATATATATATATATGTGTGTGTGTGTGTGTGTGTGTGTAATATATATGTGTGTGTGTGTGTGTGTGATATATACGTGTGCGTGTGTGTGTAATATATATATGTGTGTGTGTGGGTAATATATATATGTGTGTGTGTAATATATATGTGTGTGTGTAATATATATATATATATACACACACACACACACACACACAGGTGAGGCGGCTGTGGCGTGGCTGTGGCTGATGAAAGGTTCCTATGTAGGTCGGTGTGGATCAGTGCTGAAGGTGAGGTTTGAGGGCGTGGGCCCAGTTTCAGGTTTTTCACTCTGAAGGAACGTGTTTTGACGGACGTATCGACTCTGAGAGGTGTTTAACATGAGGGAGGAGCGTCCAGGTGCGGTCAGCGCTCAGGAAATGATTCACTAATGGCAAAATGAAGAGAAGGAAAAAACGTGACGAGGCTCTGGCGGGTGCTGAGACAGAGCCCGGACACTTTCAGAGTTGTGAGACACTTACTCATCTCGGGAAAAGCTTGGAAGACGCTGATGAGTGGAATCAGATGTGTTTAGAGTGGAGGGAAAAGTCTGGGACTGGCACCCACTGCAGTCACAGCACTGTTTCAGCATCGTCTGAATCTGTAACAGAGATTGTAATAAGAGACATGACACAGGCTTGTGATAGGAGTCAGTGGGCACTGGCTGAGTCTGTTCTGGTCAGAGCTCAGCAGTCCTCTTCTGAACATGTGGAGATGACTCGCTGTGGGAACTAGCTGTATTCTCCAGATGTAGAAGTAGAGACTCCTGACGTCACTGATTTACACTTTCCACATTGTAATACACTGTAAAAACCTAATTAAAAGCAATTAAGTCACTGTATGATTATTAAAAACAGCTGTAAGAGCTCCTGAGAAGCGTTAGGCGAAGATCGGGGTTGTGTGTGTGTGTGTGTGTGTGTGTGTGTGTGTGTGTGTCAGGAGTGTATGAATTTGTGGGGACCCCCAGCTTTGCCCCACAGTGTAAATCAACACATTTTAAGGTGAAGAAGTGTTTTAAAGGGTTTAAAGGTTAATCAAGAACCTTATGAAAAAGTTCATTCTAAGTCTCCACAAAATGAATGGAAATCTATGTACGGTTCCCACAATGTGTTAAATACGGAGGCATCATTTCACTGTACTATGTAATATTATGTAATATAAGCACACTTTAGAAACAAATAATCTCCCAACTATTTAAAGGAACCTCTGCACTCAGTAGAGTTCTCACTATCAACCCCCACCCCCTCTTCCTTACAAAAGGAAGGTGAGTGGTCTAGCATCGGCGGGCTGTGGAGGAGCGGCGTGGAGAACAGAGAGGGTCAGGGGGTGTTGGAGCAAGTTGTTGCTGAGCTGTGATTGACTCAGTGCCTTTAATCTGCTCCCACATCTTCAGCCGTACACTCTCCAGAGTTCCAGTGAAAAGGCACGGCTATGACACAGCTCTGAGCCACGAGAGAGAGAAAGAGAGAGAGAGAGAGAGAGAGTCAGTCACTCCTCTCTCACTCATTCATTCAGTTCCTCCAGTCTGTGCGGGAGCAGGAGCTCATTCACACCTCCAGTGACTTACAACCGGCCGAGAAACACCTGGAGCAGGGACCCGTAAGTAAACATTAAATATTTAAAGGAAAAGTGCGTTTACTGAGTACACACTGTAAACCCAGGCTCGTCAGATCAAGCTGAGGACACCTTAATGTGGAAAGAAGCTGCGGATCTGGGTTTATTCAACTCAGACAGGCTCTGATCGAACAGATCCACAGCTCAGGATCAGTGTAGATCAACAGAATTAATATTCTACAATAATTCAAACTCCTCAGAGCTAGTCGTGTCCTATTTAGAGTTTCTCTGTGTCACATATAAACAAGTTAAACTTTACCAAGCTGAGGTCAGACACATGGACTTCCCTAAAACAAGCTACGAGAGGGTTTAGTTTAGAAATAATAACAATAATAACTTTAATAATCATAACTATATTTACATTGATACCACTGCTAACAAAAATAAATAAAAATAATACGTATTCCTCTAACAATAGAACAGTAGTGGAACACTAATACAATCCACTGCTGCTACTATTGTTATTTAATAATAATTATAAATGACATTAAACAATAACTATAATAATCTACTACTATTATTTAAATAATAAATATAAATAAAATAATAATCATAATAAAAAAACACTATAATAACAACAACTCAAGGTTATCTTACATCACAGAAAACACTAAACCAATCAAAACAATCCAACTTTTCTGTTAAAAAAGTGATTTTACTCAACGTTATAGAGGTTTGCCGCTTTTATTATTTATTTTATGATTGTATCATTCACTGAATTTAACGTGAAACATCTTGAGATGTTCCTCTAAATGAAAGTCCCATTATTAACATGTTTATATATGTTTATAAAGTATTATTATTATTATTTAATTAACTTCCAGTAATGAGTTCTGACAACAGGAGGAAATAAGTCTCAGTAACTGTGTGTTTAAAAGTGAAAACATATTTCTTTTACCTTGTGCGAAGCTTTAAATAACAGCTGTATTTCAGGCGTATTTTCCTGTTATTTTTAAAAAAAATAAACACAGCTTTCTGCTGTAAAGTGTCCTGTCTTTATTGTTATACCCAGCTCTTTACTGTGAACTGAAAGCAGTGTGAAGGCAGTGGGTCACGTGATAAGGAGCAGTGCGGGAGTGGCAGAGCCAAACCTTCACACTGTGTTCCCCTCTCATAATGTGTTCCCATAATGCCCTGCACCGCGGAGATAAAGGCGCTGTTAGCCCTGTTGTTGTTTGTTTGTCGTTGTGGCTGTGTGTTTGTTTGCGGTGTGTAATGTGTTGTGTATCCGGACGGTGGTTTGTGGTGATGTGAAGCCCCCACCCATGTGTGTTCAGAGTATTAAAGGATAAATCTACAATTGTAGGGAAACACTGCTCTCTCTGGTTTGTTAATGTTCAGAAGCTCTGCGTTTTTTAACGTGGAATGGTGTTTTGTGGGAAAAAAACTGACTGTTGCTTGTACGCTGTTTGTTTTATTCACTGTCGGAATCACCATAGGAACTCATTTGTAACTCGAGGTGTTTAGTTTTGTAGCACTGTCGCTAATGCAGTTAGCCGTCTCTAGATTTTGGAGACATTTCCACCTTAAATGATAAGCAACAGCAAAAATAAGTCAGTGTTAACCATCTGTGGAGCAGGAATAGAGCAACATTCTCATCTCGGTTCATGGTTTCCAACATCTGGAGGGGACCAAATGATGAGGAAATTCTTTAAAAGGTGTCGATTAAAACCGTGAATGTCACCTTTAAATCAAATCAAATCAAATTTATTTATATAGCGCTTTTCACAACTGATGTTGTCACAAAGCAGCTTCACAGAATTCCATAATTCCAAGAATAAGTGGTGGAGTTATGAGTGATCAGTGGAGAGTGAGTGCTCAATGAGTGTAAAGTGTGTTCCTCAACCTCCCTCTCAACCCCAAGGCACTACAACACTGCACATGTAAATTACAGTTATAGCCTGTGTTTATAGAAAATGTGACATATACTTGTACAACACTAGGGTATTTTACAATAACTACCTGGCAACCCTGAGGAAACTGCTCACCAGTGTTGGCTCTGTCCTGGCCCCGAGGGCTGTGCCATCTCTGTGTCAGCTGGGGACTGGGCAGCTTTTGGTTTTGCTTTTGTTTTCAATGATAAAATTTGAAAAAAACACTTGTGGTCTATTAACAGTGTGTGAAAACAGCGCTTAGGAACAATACTCTTCCATTAGCTCTCATTAAAGTTAAGACTGTTAAACAGAGATAAGAGACGGAGATAAGAGTTTTTGCTCTGATAAGAAACTAACAAGTAAATGTACTTAGAGGATTATCTGTGTAAAGATAAATAAGTTACTAGGTCCTGGGTGGGACCCACTCCCCACTCCCCAGGTCACTGTCTGTGAGGAGTGTGGTGTGTTCTCCCTGTGTTTGCGTGGGTTTCCTCCGGGTGAATGTCTGTGAGGAGTGTGGTGTGTTCTCCCTGTGTCTGCGTGTGTTTCCTCCGGGCGCTCCGCTTTCCTCCCACAGTCCAAACACACACATGTCGGTAAGTGGAGTGGCTGTGTGACAGTGTCCACTGGTCCTAACTTTTCTAAACTTTATTATTTCAAAAATGATGTTTTTATTTAAAAAATTAAAGTGCCAAAATTTTACCTTTGGTTTCTGAGGTTAAGGTGAGGGTCAGGGTTAGGGTTTGGTGTTAAATAGCTACATTTCTCATTGTGTCTATGGAATGTCCTAACATTTATAGTGGAACATTTATAGTGTGTGTGTGTGTGTGTGTGTGATGCTCTCTGCAGGGTGTCAGTGTTTCTGACCATATTTTTAACCATATATAAATGTACTCACTTTCCTGCACTTTCCTGAATTCCACAGCGTCAAAGCCTGTGTCTTATGTGGGACCCAGAGCCACCTCAGGAGGCAAAAGATGGCAAGATGTTGGCATAGCTGTTTGCCTTTACCCTGCTATGCCTCCATATTGCCATTTTTTAACGTCCATTTAACATCCAAATCAAGCAGAACACACACCTGGACATTTTCAAAAGCTGTGAATACAACTCAACAAATCAACCCTGAGGATGGTGCAGAAGTCAGAGACCAGCTCTCTTTTAGTTAACCTCCACTGACAAAACTGATTAGGCACAGGAACAGACACAGGAGGTGTTGTACTATTGAGATGTTTTTTTTTTTTTTTGGTGGTGATTAAAGACAACAATCTTTTAAAAGCTATAGAGACAAAAGGAACTGCCCCTGACCTGCCCCTACCATTAAAAAGCACTTACCGCATTCACCGCCGACAGAGAACAGAACGCCCTGCTCCACATTCACTTCAGATCTGAACACATCCACAGCGGTCTGCATCCATCCTTCCACAGTGAGAAGAGCAGCTCAGCACAGGGTCTGAAAGGACATGGAGCTGGAGAGGTCAACCCTGCAATGAGATAAGGAAAGAGACACAAAAGAGGCGCAAACAAACAAGACACTGGGGTTCTCCAACCAACTCCTGGGACTGAGTTTGAAGTGTGCAGGTCTCCTGAAAAGAACTGAAGCTGATAAAAGCAAATGAGGACATAATGAACACTGAAGACAAGACTGTATCTTTATTTTATGTGTTGAGGCTTTTCTAAATTCTACTGGTACATTTGTGTTTTCTTTACATTTTTCAGACACTGATTTGTTCGGAAAAGTAATGAAATTAACTTTTGAGCATAATGTAAAGATAGTGTCAGTCCAGAATTAACCACAGTCAGCTAAAAAAAACAGTTAAATGTTTATTTATTTATTTATTTATTTATTTATTTATGTATTTAATCCACATTAACCTTTTGTTTTTTTATGTAAATAAAATTTTTAAAAATAAAATCTGAAATATATTTGTATTTTTTTTTTACCATTGTAGTCATTAATAATAATAATAATAATAATAATAATATAAAGTTTCATTTTTAATGCACTCATCATATCATCACAAAAAAATGCTTTTAGTAATCTGCCACAAAATGAATAAACCAAACAATAAATTAAAAAGATAATTATTTCACACGAAAAGGAAAAACATAAAAACAAAACCAAAAAAAAAAAAAATTTAAAAAACAATAAAAAATGTAAATAATTAAAATAAATATATAATATAAAAGAATAAAGCAATCAAATCAGGTTAATTATATGCTAAATTTTAAAGAACATTTTGGGTTAGTGATTTTAAAATTTAAATTTAAATTATTAATATTTCTTCAATGATTATTTTAGCAAATATTTACTGATCTGTGCTGATCCGTAAATGACTAAGGTGAGGGCTTTTATTTTGTTTTAGATCTTAGTTTTACATGTGATTTATTTTTTAATATTTTTTATTTCCTTAATGACTTTTATCTGAGCACTCCGCGCTTCTGGAGCCGAGCTGACGGTTTGAAAAACCGTTTGTGAATTTAAATGTAAACAGAATTTAAATATAAACGGTAATAATTAGTCAATGTTGTCGATGATATAAAACCTGTTAGAGCTGAGGGCGAAGTTACAGTGACAAATACAGAGCTATATATGACATTACATCACGGTGGAAGATTTAAAAACGTTGTTTAAACAAAATTAAAACCCAAAATGTATGAATGGCTGTGTCTGAAACAGAAGGCAGAAACCGCCTTTCGTTGTTGTCTCACTGTCTCCAAGTCAGTGCCTTACAAGGCAGTATTTATAAACGAAGGTGTTTGTAGCTAACGGAGGTGCGTTAGAGGCAGGCTTTAAAAGCAGAACTATTTCAGCACGTTACCGGGACCCTCGTTCACTCGCCAAAGTAATCACAACTTTGAAGCCACTGGAGCAAAAAGCACGCAGCGTTTACACAAGCTTTAATTTCACAACTCAGCGCCTTCCCCCTCAGAGTACAGCCTTCCCACTCACTTCACATGTTAAAGAAACACAACATTTAATTACACCTTTATTGTAAAATGTTCGTTTCTTTGTTTATTAAAGACTGAATTAATAATAATATTCAAATTCTTCCTTCTTCGTCATTTAAAGTGATCCGAATGTTACTATCTGTGTTTATTTGAGCATTTATCTACTTAAATAAAACATTGTCCTTTATTTATTTAAAAGTTTTTTTTTTTTTCCCACACACTTCAATATACTGCTTTGGTTCATCTGAGCTATGTTTGTTTTACAATGTTTCCTTCATTGTGAGGCTGAGCAAGACAAGGCAGGTTTGTTTATACAGCACTTTCCTACACCGCGGCCATTCAAAGTGCTTTTAAATGTGAGAAAACAAAGATTAAAAACATAAAATATGATCAGAACAGACAGATACAACATTAGATTGAAAACTCTGAAACTCAGATGCAATATTAAGATTCACAACTTGAAATTAAATAAAAAAAAACCAAGAAATGAAATTTGAAATAAAATAAAAAGTTAAGGGTGAATAAGGACAGGGTGTGTATAAATACTTTTTAAAATATAAAATATATTAAGCAAAGTCTCTCATTAGAGAGTAAACCCTATTTTCTACTTGTTTTGTTTTGTTATTATTCTTCAGATTATTCCCTCATTCTGTAAACACTGCATTGTGTTTCAGCAGAAGACTTTTAAGGGTTGAATAAAGTGCAAAATTATATATTTATATTTTTAATTGATAAACCTTTGTTTACAGTATACAATATGTTTATAAAACATTTCATATAATAGGTTACAGTGGGAAAATAAATAAACAATTTAATGATTTGAACCTTTTTATGAACTAAACCCCCGAGTCCTGTTCTCAGTGAATGAATTAAACAGTGCCACCTGCAGGAAGAGACACTTACAGCATTCACCCGGGGACAACATAGCAATCAACAAATAACAAAACTGTAAATATCACAAATTCATTTGATGCTTTGACTCTGCAGCAGTCTTTATTATTATTATTATTATTATTAATAATAAAGAGTGGACCGTCTTTACAATCTGTAACCTGACATTAAAGAAAATCTGATGCTGAAAAACACAAAAATACAAGGTTTTGTTGTGATCTGGGAGTGAAATCAGAGGATGGAGGGAGGAAGAATCAAAGGAAGAACAGACAGAGAGTGAAATGAAGACTATAAAAGGCCAGTGAACAGAAGAAAGAAAAAGTGTATGGAGATGAAAGGGTTTGAGCACAGTTTGATACGAATGTGAAAAACATAAATAACACAAGTGTTCAAATATCTACTGAAGGTTATTAAATAACACTCAGATTCACTAAACAAGACATTCCAGAGACGTTTATTATGAGTTTATTTGAAACATTGATTTAGTTTCTGTTTGTTCACTCTGTGCCACATGGAGTGTTTTATATTCAAAGCCATCACTGAAAAACATTACATTTGTCTAAATAATAAACACTTTAATAAAGATTCAGGTGTAAAATTAAATACTTTAAAGGAAAAGGAATCTAATTATTTCACAATGTTGTCCCAGACCTCGACTGTATTTTATAAATATATAAGTTTTAAAGTGTTTATGTGTAATGTACAATTTTACTTTAAAAATCTAACATTCGGGAGGCACGGTGGCACAGCAGGTAGGTGTCGCAGTCACACAGCTTCAGGGTCCTGGAGGTTGTGGGTTCGATTCCCGCTCCGGGTGACTGTCTGTGAGGAGTGTGGTGTGTTCTCTCTGTGTCTGCGTGGGTTTCCTCCGGGTGACTGTCTGTGAGGAGTGTGGTGTGTTCTCCCTGTGTCTGCGTGGGTTTCCTCCGGGTGACTGTCTGTGAGGAGTGTGGTGTGTTCTCCCTGTGTCTGCGTGGGTTTCCTCCGGGTGACTGTCTGTGAGGAGTGTGGTGTGTTCTCCCTGTGTCTGCGTGGGTTTCCTCCGGGTGACTGTCTGTGAGGAGTGTGGTGTGTTCTCTCTGTGTCTGCGTGGGTTTCCTCCGGGTGACTGTCTGTGAGGAGTGTGGTGTGTTCTCCCTGTGTCTGCGTGGGTTTCCTCCGGGTGACTGTCTGTGAGGAGTGTGGTGTGTTCTCCCTGTGTCTGCGTGGGTTTCCTCCGGGTGACTGTCTGTGAGGAGTGTGGTGTGTTCTCCCTGTGTCTGCGTGGGTTTCCTCCGGGTGACTGTCTGTGAGGAGTGTGGTGTGTTCTCTCTGTGTCTACGTGGGTTTCCTCCGGGTGACTGTCTGTGAGGAGTGTGGTGTGTTCTCTCTGTGTCTGCGTGGGTTTCCTCCGGGTGACTGTCTGTGAGGAGTGTGGTGTGTTCTCTCTGTGTCTGCGTGGGTTTCCTCCGGGTGACTGTCTGTGAGGAGTGTGGTGTGTTCTCTCTGTGTCTGTGTGGGTTTCCTCCGGGTGACTGTCTGTGAGGAGTGTGGTGTGTTCTCCCTGTGTCTGCGTGGGTTTCCTCCAGGTGACTGTCTGTGAGGAGTGTGGTGTGTTCTCCCTGTGTCGGCTTGGGTTTCCTCTGGGTGACTGTCTGTGAGGAGTGTGGTGTGTTCTCTCTGTGTCTGTGTGGGTTTCCTCCGGGTGACTGTCTGTGAGGAGTGTGGTGTGTTCTCCCTGTGTCTACGTGGGTTTCCTCTGGGTGACTGTCTGTGAGGAGTGTGGTGTGTTCTCCCTGTGTCTGCGTGGGTTTCCTCCGGGTGACTGTCTGTGAGGAGTGTGGTGTGTTCTCCCTGTGTCTGCGTGGGTTTCCTCCGGGTGACTGTCTGTGAGGAGTGTGG